>NC_139653.1:29039440-29159440 GCF_951799395.1 Argentina silus
TCCATTGGCTAATTTGTCTCAGTTCTTCATGCATTCTAGAGCATTTTTTCATAAGTAGGACTGTGAATGTGCATTCCTTTAGATTAGGAGGAATTTATGCACTCTTTCAGCTGTGTTTATGCATCTGCAGGAGAACTGATACCTGTTTGTATGCTTCTGTGTGTGTGTGTGTGTGTGTGTGTGTGTGTGTGTGTGTGTGTGTGTGTGTGTGTGTGTGTGTGTGTGTGTGGTACAGGGAGGTGTTTGAGCCTATGATGGAGAGTGGAGAGCTGGTGGTCAGGTACCGTGCACGCCGCACATACAGCCGCAGGACCACCGAGGCCACATGTGAGTCCCTTTTTCAGCCTACACCTGTACCTGTACCTACAGCACTGAAAGATGAGCATTTCTATGTCTGCCCATACCTGTAACTAGAGGAGTGAAAGATGAACATCTCCCTACATGGCCATACCTATACCTTACCCCAGGACAGGCATAGATATACAAAGTAGATAGTCTTTCTGCCTGCATGTGGCATGGAGTGCATACATACATTATCTAACACCAGAGACGGAATAAATCCTTGCCTTAAAGTGGTAAATAGAATAAGCAGATGATGGCATTTCAGGAAACAAACAGTGTGTTTCTGTATTTCTGTTCAGCAGTCTCTGGGCATGGATGTCTTTGTAACACATGTCTGTACACCTTTACACACAAACACCATAAAGAGTCATATTTTACACTGTCAAAAGACGCTCCAGTCCTGACGTTGTCCCGGATGTATTCACCTTTGGATACAACTCTCATATTCAGACACACGTCTCAACTTGCTGACAACAGGGCCAATCTGACATTGTGAGTGTGAGAGTATTTTCTATTATTAATATGTTCTCGAGATCAATAATTACACTTCCTATTTCAATTACAAAACAAGAAAGTAAAGGGGCGACACGCCAAAGTGTGTAAAGTAGGCTATGCAATTTGTGAAATTAAAATACATTGGATGTAGTCTTGTAGGCCTATTTCACGTAATTACAACAAAATTTCACATAGAAAATGTCGCTATTAAAATCCCACCAAATGGTGCTGACGCCATTGGACGTTTTAAATTATCATGATAACAAAATGGTTTATATTACTAAATAAAATATATCTCTCTCTCCTTAAACCTACTCCTTACTGTACATAGTTTCAGCAAGAACGCAATTTGCATGACTGTTAGTGGAAAGTGAGGTGTCTTATGGAGTACATTGTAACAGAGTTCAAGATCAAACTTAAGTGTGCTTAAACCCAGGTGCCGAGAACACAGCAATCATGATTATGCAGCTGAGAGTATTAATTCTGTACACACATCTCAGTTGGGTTTAGATGGCATAACTATGCTTAGATAGCTAGAGAATGAGGAAGCACGTAGGAGAGAGAGGGGTGTGGGTGGTGGTTTTACAGAGTTGGAGTAGAGTTTCTGTACTGTTGTTGATCAGTTAGCCTGGCTACCTCTTAAGAACACTACAGCCCTAGAGCTCCAGCTAGCGCCCGTGCTAAGAGTCAGTCACACCAACATGTGTTGGAACATGCCTGCGGCCTGAGCGCATTGTTGTCCAACGCGTGGCAGATTGATAGTCCAGCAACAGCTGGAGGAGAAACTCCACAGATGTCTCTCCCTTATGACATCTTCGCCCAGATGTGAAACAGCACTGTCGTGTGACGCACAGTCTATTCACTATCACTAAACATACACTGACAGCCAGTTGGGACACTTATTGGGGCTCAACTGGAGAAGGGGACACAGGGCTGTTTGAAACAACTCAAGCCCTGTGACCTCATTTTCTCTGCACTCTCTCCAAACCGCTCTTGCTAGGAATGATGTATCCTGTTACTGAACAGTGCCAGCGATTGCAGAATGATCCCTATTAGACAGAACCCACTGGGCATGTTGTGCTGTGCTGTGTGGAATGGCAGCTGTTGTCATCCTCTGGCCGTAGGCCTTTAAACTAGACTTCCTTCAATAAAGTGTATTGTTTTCCTGCTCTCCTTAGTGAACACCCTGGGCATCAGTGACGAGCTCAAACAGAAACTGCAGGATGTGATGGTGGACAGGCATAAACTGACCCTGGGAAAGACGCTGGGAGAGGGTGAGTGGTTGCAGCCCTCTGTGCTGCCCTGTAAACCTGCTAGGGTGTTCTACACTCCTAGTGCTACCAATGGGTGTCTCAGTAAGAAAGTACAAGTAGATGACAAGCTAAAAACAGGGGGACTATGTATAAAAAGTGTTGGCATTTAAAAATGGTGAAACCAATATGTACACAAATACCATCAAATAAAAGCTGAGAATCTGAGCTGAGTATAGAGCCAAAAGAAGAGAATATGCTTCATTGTCCCATTACTTAAGCAGGACACTATATACAATTCAACTTATTGAGTGACTTGCTGACAACATTTTTGCATTTGAGCAATTTTTAAGTGTCATTGCAAAGGGGGTGAATACTTATTGATTCAAGACATTTCAGCC
Organism: Argentina silus; assembly: GCF_951799395.1. NCBI lineage: Eukaryota > Metazoa > Chordata > Actinopteri > Argentiniformes > Argentinidae > Argentina > Argentina silus. The sequence continues at coordinate 29,041,929 of NC_139653.1, forward strand.
TTTCATTTTTAATTAATTTGGAACCATTTCTAAAACAAAATTTTCATTTTGATTTTCTAGTGTGTTTTGTGTAGATCAGTGACAATTTATTTTTATTAAATCTATTTTAAATTTAGGTTGTAACACAACTAAATGTGGAAAATGTTACTTACTGAAGGCACTGTATGTAGAATGTGAGAGAATGGAAACAAAACATACATCTTATGCCTCAACACCTGCTATTCACCAATCACCAATCCCCCTAACTTAATTACATAACATTAATGTAATGTATGTAACTCTCTGCAGGAGAGTTTGGCTCTGTGATGGAGGGACTTTTAACTCAGGAGGAGTCTGTTCTCAAAGTGGCTGTGAAGACAATGAAGAGTGAGTAAACAATAACAACAAAGGGAGCCGCCACACGTTCTAGTCAAACATGGCCGTCTCAACCTATCCTCTTATCTTCTCTCCTCTCTTCTCCAGTTGCCATCTGCACACGCACTGAGATGGAGGACTTCCTCAGAGAAGCTGCCTGCATGAAAGAGTTTGACCACCACAACGTAATGAGGCTGCTAGGTGAGAGAGGATGAATTATGACTTGAACTTGAACAAATCTAACACTGCAATTACTGCTACTATACACTGTTACAATAGTAGCAGTGGTATATCATTATGCATTTGTGACACGTTTTCCATTTCCTATTCCCCCTCCCACAATGAGTCCACTACTTCAAACCACATGTTGTTAGTCCAGCTCAGGCCAGAGTGTCACTGTCCCACTCTCTCCATGTCCCCAGGGGTGTGTCTGCAGACGGTGGAGAGCGAAGGCTACCCCTCCCCAGTGGTTATCCTGCCCTACATGAAACATGGAGACCTTCACAGTTACCTACTTTATTCACGGCTGGGAGACTGCCCTGTGGTTAGTCTGGCTACACATACATACACACACACACACACACACACACACACACACACACACACATACACACACACACACACACACACACACACACACACACACACACACACACGCACACAAAATTAAAGGTGAACATTGACCTAGATCACTCATTATTAGGACATTTAGAATCCACCCATAATTTGAGTTAAAGGCAGGGGAGGAGATGTATCTCTGAATTAATCACTTTATTACCAGCAGTTCTGTTACTCTTAATTGATGAAAATGTTGTTTGGAAGTGAGAACTACTATACGCAACAAATCTCCTAAGACCTAAGTTGAGAAACACTGGCCTAATCACAAGTTTCCTGGAAAATGTAGACATGTTCATGATTTAGGCAAAAGCTAAACAAATACCATAGTGTAGAATCCCAACCCCACTGGAACAGATTGTATTATGTGCTCTGCAGTAGTAGGGAACACACAGGTCCTTTTCTCTGTTACATACTGTACTGCAGAGATGAGGAGTCCAGTCCTGGCAGGGTTCGCTGACTGCCTTAGAGCTAGGCTATGGCGCCCTCTTCTGTATTGAAGTACTGTTAGTGTGTTGAAATAAACCTGGTCTCTCTCTGTTATCCTCCAGTACCTTCCTATCCAGATGCTGGTTAAGTTCATGACTGACATTGCACGGGGAATGGAGTATCTGAGCAGCAAGAACTTCATCCACAGAGATCTAGCTGCTCGAAACTGCATGTAAGGACAATGTCTATTTGTCGCTCAGTTTCTCAGTTCCCTCTTATGTCTCCCCTGCATTTTGTCTTACACTAAAATAACATGAAGCCTTAACCGCTTGGTCCATCGTTCTCTGTTTCAGGCTCAATGAGAACATGAATGTATGTGTAGCAGACTTTGGCCTGTCTAAGAAGATCTACAATGGAGATTACTACCGCCAGGGACGCATCTCCAAGATGCCTGTCAAATGGATCGCTATTGAGAGCCTTGCGGACAGAGTCTACACTACTAAGAGTGATGTGGTAAGTTCACAAGGTGCGTGTGTGTGTGCCTGTGTGTGCCTGTGTGTGTGTGTGTGTGTGTGTGTGTGTGTGTGTGTGTTTGTGTGTGTGAGTGAGAGAGAGGGAGAAAAAGACCGGAAGAGAGAGAGAGAGAATGTCTATTTGCACAGAACCAGTTATTTTTCCACTTACTGTAAATAGTCCACATTCTTTGGTGTATAATGTATACAGAAGGAAGTAGGTCTAGGCAAACATTGCAGTATTATTCCATGTATTTTTAGTGGGCAGGTAATGGCTTTGATTTGGTCCCAGGATTAGCCTGTGTTTGCTCAGTGTAGACTTGTGTTTGAGTAATGTGTGGCTAGGTGTGAGAGATTGAGAGAAACTGAAAGCCTTATCTCTCCCCTCTCTCATTTTCTGCTTTTCTCCTTCTCTCCTTCTCTCCCCCTCACTTTCTTGCTCTCAGTGGTCATTTGGAGTGACCATGTGGGAGATAGCCACGCGTGGGCAGACACCGTACCCTGGGGTGGAGAACAGTGAGATCTATGACTACCTGAGACAAGGCAACCGCCTCAAACAGCCTCCTGACTGTCTGGACAGCATGTAAGTGTCTGTACAGCAGTAATATTGCATGCATAACTTATTATGGTTAGAACAATAGATGGTTAACAATAAAGGAATGCAGTGGTTCTATCCTATATTTGACCAGGTTAGTCCCATTGAGATGTAAAATCTCACAATTACAATTGAGACCTGGCCAAAATAGTTTCTACTTCCCCCCTTCTCCTGTCATTGCATTTATTTTGAAATATGTCATATGACCTTGACTTACTTGTATTTTTCAGCTGAAGTAAGTGAGCCATCTGCCTCCTTTCCAACAGCTATACCCTGATGTTCTCTTGTTGGCTGCTGAGCCCTAAGGACCGCTCGGGATTCAAGTCTCTGCGCTGTGAGCTGGAGAAGGCCTTGGAGGAGCTGCCTGACCCTCAGGACGCAGACGAGATCCTCTACGTCAACATGGAGGAGTCCTCCTCAGAGCTGGGGGCGGTAGGGGGCCGGGAACCTGCAGGAGGGCTCTTTCCACTCTGTCTGAAGAGCCTGGACTCTGTGGCCACGGTGGAGGTGCACCACCACCCGAGCCGCTACGTCCTCTGTCCTCAGCACGAGACCAACCGGCTGCTCACTGACTCCTTGGAGAGCCTGAACCTCCCAGTCTCCTCATCCACTGCAACCCTGCCCTTGCAGCCCTCCTCCCACTCCACTCTCACCCCAATGCCTGCTCCAACCCCCAGAGTAGAGGTACATGAGGAGAGGGAGGCCACTGAGACTAGGAAGGTACCCTGGCAGTGATGACTCTCTACTCCCTCACTTGTGATAGACTGATACAGACTGATCAATACCATTCACCCCCAAATCAGAGAACTCCACAAGCTCTCTTCTTGGTGTTGACACCAACCAACACACGCAAGTTCTTACACACATTTTGCACAAACACAACCACAACCACACCAAGGGAGGCTGGTAGAGGTAGAAATCGGAGGACGGGCTCATTGTAATGCATGGAATGGAATCAGGAATGGTATCAAACACACATTCCATTCCATGCATTACAATGAGCCCGTCCTCTGATTTCTACTTCCACCAGCCTCCCCTGAACCACACACACTCCCTTAGACATTCCAAGTTAGAGCACATATCTAAGTGTTTTTTTGGTCCTAATGGATGTTTACTGTGAGAAGGACACCCTTTTGATCATATGAGAGAAAGCACATATGCCCACACAAACTGCAGCACAATCAGATAAATGGCAATCACATAGCTATCAGTGGTCATGTACTGTACAGACTGACTCCTGTCATAATGAAGCTAAGATGTATCTGATCAACAAAGTACCAGCTCAGACCCTTCCATATACAGTAGTATGTATACATGTGTGTCAACTCAGGATATTAATATAAAGACTGTCAAGCAAGAATTGAAACAGAAGAGAAATACTTACAGGTGCATTTGCCCTGTCTGGTGAGTCATGTGAATGGACTGAGACATAATGGAATGGAATGGGAGACTGAGGAGTGGAGACAGTCATATTTGACATGGAGTAACTTCACCCATCTCAGCCCTACAGTACTGTAGCTTCCCTGACCTCTAGACTCTGGTCTTGCTACTGGATGGATCCATCTCAAGGTCTTCAGTGTGACTGGCTTAACCTGCCTCTGCCTTTTGTGTTCTGTGAAGTTAACGTTTATCTCCCATGTATCCTCCAGTTTGAATGAGCACATGCACCAGAAACAGCTTTCACAATTATAGGGGTTGAAGTTGTGGCTCCAAAGAACAAAAACAGCAGAAAGACATGCAGAGAAAATTACAGAGAAAGAAAGCGAAAAAGCAGTGCCTCTCTCACTTAACTATTTTTTTTGCAAAACATCTTAACAAATAAGGGAAAAGGTGTACCTATCAGGTGGAGTGTTGTTTTGTAGGTGACAGGGTGAGACTGTGGTCTCACAAGCCCTTGACCTCCCAGTCTCCCAGGTTATTATCATGACCCAGGAACCAGAGACACAGACAGCAGTGACATTGATTGACACGTGATTGGCCAAACCAAGATTTGCAAAAGTAAGGGGTTATGCTTGATAGGGTCACTCAAGACTGGGAAGATACACACATACGATGGGGTTACCCAAAGCTACCTGAAGGTCACACACAAAGAGTTTTCTTTCCAACAATGTTGTGGCTTAAGCACAGTGTTACTTTTATACATTTTGTTGATATGTTTTCTTCAGTTTTTTTTTTGTATTTGTAAGACCTTTGCACTAATATTAACATGTGTTTTTGTATATCAATGTCTCAATGTCCTTTTTATTTGGTTTATCTATTACGCTTATTTTCTTCTTTTTTTAAAGTACTTTTCATGTATTCTTGATCAGCCTCAACAGGACTTCCATGCCACTGAAGCCTGTACATGAGAAACAGACTATGGTCATATCAGCCTTATCAATGCAACACTATGCAGGGACGAAAGAGGACTGATACAAAAACAGCTGCAGGACCTATACAATGTAAAATATGGTGTTTGGAGGCATTTAAAGTGGATGTAATGTGAGGAATTAAAAATCCCTTAGACTGTGTGCTCCTTCTCTATCCTAAATAGTAAAATAATTCACACACAAACCATTACTTTCCTCCTCCTCTATCCTGTCATCATACAAGCTCAGTCCATTCTGAGACATCCCAGACAGGAATAGGAGTGAGAATTAAGATCATCCATACCAATTTTGACATCTTTCACATGTTGTAACCTTACATTGTGCAAGCACTTACTTTCTGAAGATGCTTATTATTCATGGTTTGTTCATAGGCTTGAGCTGGACCATTTTCAACACACATTTTGGGAGAGGAACATGTATTCTTGAACTTTGTTTTTATGTTGCTTGACTGTATGCATCAAGGGTACTGGACTCTAACAATATACAGTAGGGTGGCCCTGCTCTTACAGTAGCATTCATTTAAGTATTATAGACATGATGTTTCCATTTCCTGCATTATCTTTGGTACTGTACATTAGAACTCGATGCAGAGGAAGACAGCTAGACAAGTATTGTGAATGAGAATAACTCAAATCATGCGAAAAGTATTCATGAGGCACTGCCCTCAATGCATTCTATTGTAATATGCTGATTGGGAGATGATTGTCTAATGATGATGACATGTGAAGTCATGTGAATTTCACTGATGTGATATAAAAAAAAGAAAAAAAAAGGATTTTTATACTTATTTTGTATGAAATAAATGTGTGTACAGTGCATACCATACATGTGTCTGTCTGTGTTTTAATGTCTGCTATTATATCAAATGAGGAAACCCAGTCTTTGATCATGGCATTTATTTTGATAAATGGCAATCAATCTAAACAATGGCCTGGTGACAAATTCAAATTATGTAGGAATATTCACACGAATAAAAGAGCATTCTCTCAATGGCTGTGTGTGTGAATGTGTGTAATAGCTGTAAGTAGGTGCCCAGTGCTGGAGTCTCAGAAGTGGACATAGGATATCTGCACGTCTCCCTCTACCTCCAGAGTGTCAATCTGAGCGAAGGGCTGGAAGCGATGGAAGAAATTACACATGTGCTGACCATTCACAAACACCTTGAACCTCTGATTACCACAGCGGATGGACATCTGGGGGAGAGAATGACAGAACATTTTTAACTAAAAACCAAAAAAGTGTAGAGACACTCATACAGTACAGACTAACCACTGGCAGAAGTATCTCATCTGGATCCCAGCTCTGTTGGCTTACATCAAAGTACTGTCCCTCCTGGAAGGGGTTGAAGCTGAGCTCCATCTCCTCCTGTCCCCAGCTGCCCCCGATCTGGCTGTTCCTCACCACTAAGCCCTCCATCACCCTGGGGTTCATATGGAAGGCTATTTCCCGCGAGCTGCCAACAATGAAGTTAACAGAGAACCTACAACACACAGACCCAATGATAAATGTATCATACATCCCAGCATACATAAACGAATACACGCACGCACGCACGCACACGGTGCTCCATGGGGCCCACAGACCTATTAGCTCCATAGGGCACCATGCCTCTGATGATGATGGTTCTCTTCGGAGACATCCCCCCTGGGATCATGTTGGAGTAGGGGACAGCCTTCCAGAACACAGCACAGAGAGCATAATGATCAGTTTACTCTGAGGGGTGGGGGGGGGGGATTCTCTTTTCTCCCAAATTGTACAGTATGCTACTCACAGGGTTGTACATTGGTTGTCCACCCATGACCTGAAATAAGATTAAATGTGTGGTGAGATAACAGGTTGCCATGGATTTGTATAGAACTTTGAACACTACCACACTCATTCATGCTTTGAATATCTATTCATTCATTCTCTCATTCATTCAGCATTCTTACCGGTAGATTTCCTCCGAGGCAGACCATTCCACCACCTCCCTGATGATGACAGGAAAAATAGGGATAACCTTTCAGTAATACTCGCTGTATGATTATGTGAGTGCCATTTATCTAAAAACTGACATACAACTATCTGTGTTACAGTCCTATGATTTGATCAAGTGTAATGTACTGTCATATCACTATGGGGGAGGTGCTGAAAACACACAACAAACACACACCAATCAGTTCAGTTCAGTTCAGTTCAGTTCAGTTCAGTTCAGTTCAGTTCAGTTCAGTTCAGTTCAGTTCAGTTCACACCCACTGACTACAGTATATACTGTACTTACCCCCATACCACCTGGCCCTGGGTACCCACCCTGTAAAAGAGGCTGATCAGGGAATATGCGGAGGACAGGGCTGTGTGCATGGAAATTATGAAAGTTACCTATTCAAAAATAGCAAGAGAAAGTGCTTGGTGTAAAACTTACCCCCATGCCACCTCCCATACCACCACCTGGGTATTCTCCCTGCATGACCATAGAGAAGAAGAGTCATGATTTACATACAGTATATCAAAAACATTTAAAGGCAACCTCATACACAAACATCAACAAACATGCACACACACAGTCCCATACAGTGCAAACATACCCCCATGCCGCCCATTCCACCAGCTGGATATCCTCCCTGTTCAAAGTTGAGAACATAACACACACATTGAGAAACAAGGCATTGAAAAATTCAAACCTGCTTCTATGATAAAGTGACACATGCTTACCGCCATGCCTCCTCCCATTTCACCACCACTTGGATATCCACCACCCATTCCTCCCTGCATTCCCCCCTGAGTAACAAAGAGCTTATTAAAGGTACAAATACAATTAAACACTCACTCTCTCTCCCTCTATTACACTCTGTGTGCACGTGCGTGCGTGCGTGCGTGCGTGCGTGCGTGTCTCCTCTCACCCCAATGACGTTGATGGTCTGGATGGAGACATCTCCCGCAATCAGCAGGGCACATACTCGCTCTAGAGGAAGACGATGCTGGAATAGGTCGAACTCTCGTCCATTGACTTGCACCTACAGCAGTAGAACAGATCTGCTTCACAATGCTGGTCTGATATTACAAAGGTCAGGACACATACAAACTCACTTCCCTGTTCTCTGACCTGGTAGCCCTCTGAGTTGACCTCTAAGACCATCTCGAAGGCCTCCCCCTTGCTAAAGGGCATGTGGTGGGTCTTCACCTCCCCCTCCCATTCCCCATTCTGGTAGGTGTTGAAGACCACCTTATCCCATCCGTCAAACCGGGGGTTCATGTGGAAGGCAATGTCAGCGCCTTCAAACACCCCGCACTGCAGGTTAAAGTGGAACCTGTAGGGGGCAGTAGAGAGCATACAGACTAAGAAGACTGGATAGATACACAAGATACACTGGTTCATACCATGCCAAGCCTGCAGGCTCCTATTTCTCAGGTCACAAGCTCTTGGATCAAAGAATATCATTGCCAGCATGACTGATATTACTGGTGGTAAACAACATGTTCAGATATTCGTTCAGAGACAACTGTTTTGAGACAACGGACTGGGAAGTTCTCTGTGAGTCACATGGGGAGAACATTGATGGTCTTTCACATTGCATCTCGGACTACATCTTAACGGTCCCTCCTAAAGACCTCTTCACCCCCACTACCCCCCTGTACAAGTTTCTCTCCTGTTATAAAAAAAAATCATTCACACCTCCCCTCCATTTCCCTCCTTCTCCAGCCCCACCATTTCCTCACTTCACAACTCTTCAGAGCCCTCCATTATTCTTCCCCCCGACACCACTGCCCCAGCCAACGACCCCCCCACCACCCCTCGCTCTGGTGTTTTCATGAGTATGGCTCAGATAAAGAGAGAGCTGGGGAAACTCTGCACCAGGCTGCGGGCCCTGACGGTGTGAGCCTGAGGAAGTCTGCGAGGACCAGCTGTGTGGAGTACTCCAGTACATCTTTCACCTGAGCCTCAGTCTGGAAAAGGTCCCATCAATGTGGAAAACATCTTGCCTGGTACCGGTACCAAAGAAAAGGAACCCCAGTGTTCTGAATGACTATAGACCGGTAGCCTTCACATCATGAAGACCATGGAAAGACTGGTGCTAGCACACATGAGGCCCCTGGTGAAGACATCCTTGGACCTCCTGCAGTTTGCCTACCAGGCAGACATTGGTGTGGATGATGCCATCATCTACCTGCTACATTGGTGTGGATCATCTACCTGCTACACAGAGCTCACTCTCATTTAGATAAGGCTGGCAGCACTGTGAGGGTAATGTTTTTTTACTTCTCCAGTGCATTTAACACCATACAGCCCTTACTACTTGCGGATAAGTTGCTGAGGATGTAGGTAGACTCCCTGATTGTTTCATGGATTTTAACTAGCTGACCAACAGGCCACAGTTTGTACGGCTGCAGGGATGTGTGTCGGACTGGGTGGTGAGCAGCACTGGCACCCCCCAGGGGACAGTTCTGGCTCCCTTCCTTTTCACCCTCTATACCTCAGACTTCAGGCACATCACATATATTTGCCCTCTGCTGAAGTTCTCAGACGATTCTACTATTGTGGGATGTATCTGTGGAGGCCAGGAGACTGAGTACAGAGGACTGGTAAACAGTTTTGTTGAGTGGTGTGAGCAGAACCACCTGCTACTGAACATCAGCAAGACAAAGGAGATGATGGTGGACTTTAGGAGGACTAGGGTCCCCCTGTCTCCTGTTTCCATCCAGGGAGAGGACGTGGAGGTGGTCCAGAGCTATAAGTACCTGGGGGTGCACCAGGACAATAAACTGGACTGGACTGGTAACACAGATGTCCTGTACAAGAGGGGCCAGAGCCGGCTTTATTTCCTGAGGAGGCTCAGGTCTTTTGGCGTGTGCAGGACTCTGCTGAACATGTTCTACCAGTCAGTGGTGGTCAGCACAGTGCTGTATGCGGTGGTATGCTGGGGGGGCAGCATCAAGGAAGGTGACACCAAGAGACTGAACAAGCTTATTAGGCAAGCTGGTTCTGTCCTCGGTGTCACCTTGGACACTGTGGAGGAGGTGGCCAATAGGAGGATGAGGACTAAACTCCTGGCCATCATGGACAATCCCTCCCATCCCCTACATGTCACTGTGGCAGAGCAGAGAAGCTCCAAGAGTGCTATAGGAGATCTTTTCTGCCTGTCACAATAAGACTGTACATTTCCTCCTCCAGCTGGCTCGATCGAGGTGATAAGAGTCAGGCTGGGGGATGTTAAATCATACTGGACTGTTCTTACTGTATATATATATAATGTTTCAGATGTCTATTTTATTTTATTTTTATTCTATTTTCTATTGTCACTTTATTTTGTTATTGTTGTTTCTGATGTGAGCTGCTGTAATGCCTTAATTTCCCCTTGGGGATCAATAAAGTACCTATCTATCTATCTATCTATCTATCTATCTATCTATCTATCTATCTATCTATCTATCTATCTATCTATCTATCTATCTTGTTTTGTACATCATTAGGCAGTGACACTCAGGGGTGACTTTTGCAACAAAACTATCACTGTAAAAGCATGTAAAATACACAGAGGAGGGACCCACTGCGGATAAAGGGTTAGTGTTAGGGTTAAAGTTAGACTTGTGTGCACCAGTGGTTTCTTTTGAAAAGTCATAGTATTATAGTCATAGTCCCAAGCCCCACCTTCTCTGAGATAGCACCAGGGTACACCTCCCTATAAAAACTGTGTCAACAGGCTAAGAAGCAAAGAGTGTTCTTTCAATGAACATTAGTCACAGAGTGATATGACTGTTACCTTCCAGGCAGTGACCAAGCCTCTGTGTACTCAATTCAACCCATTGTGGTTTGATGCAATACAAGGTCATGGTTTCATAAACCATTGAAAGAAAATGTGCAGCAAACATTAGAGAAAGACAAATATCCATGTCCAGCACATTATTGTTTATAACAATCACAGTTTAGAAATACTTCATAATTTATAATCCATGTTTGTTGTTACGGTCTAATCTGGTACCCTGCCTATGCTGTTGTCTCACCTGGTGACCTCATGTGGGATAACTCCCTGGATGTAGACAGACATCCCTGGCCTCAGACCTCCATAGATGGGCCCCACATAAGGGATGCTCTGCACAGCACACACATAACAATCATTCAACAACCTCAAACCATGCAAGCACTTACACACAAAACAATCTAAAATCTGAACCTATGATTTGACTTAGTGACCTGGCAGACTAACTGTAGATTAGCGTATTCAGACATTCTGACCATAACCACTTACATATATTGAATTATACAATTTAAATTATTTGTTTTGTATCTGCAAGATGCAGATAAATAAACAATTTCGCTTTTCATGGAAACATATTAACTATTTGTCATATGTCCTGGATAAACAGTGCATGGATGTTAAAGGTGTTCAGGTATGAGGAACTTTAAACAAGAGGACATGATACTCACTGGATTATAGACCGGCTGATATCCAGGTGGGGCGACAAAAGTCATGATGGCTGTCAATCAGGGAGATGAACAGGCAGATGGAGGAGAATCAGTGAGCTCTGAACCTGATCACTGCTGGACACCTCGTCTTATACAGAGTCCCAAGGGAGGGGCAAAGAGAGAGGGCTTGACCAGGCCCAAATTACTATGTTTACCAAGGCCGGGTTATCAGAGCATTTTCTCAACCTTGAAAGCAGAGGAAGAGGAGTGGTTCAGTGGAACAAAAGATGGTGAGTGTTAGGGTGTAAAGTAAGTGTGTGTGTGCGTGTGTGTGTGTGTAAGATAGAGAGAGAGAGAGAGAGAGAGAGAGAGAGAGAGAGAGAGAGAGAGAGAGAGAGAAAGAGAAAGAGAGAAAGAGGTCTCAAGGTCTGTGCTTGTGTGTCCATCTGTGCTTGTGTGTCCAATGTTCATCCATTAAGAAATTGGAGGATGAAAACGTGATGTTGAATCTGATTAGGCAGCAATAGAAAAAAAAGTAGCTTTCAATTGATTATGTATCATAAGAACACAACCACCATTTTATATTGACTTGACCAAACACAACATGAGACCAAGGGAGTTATGAAACAGTATGGTACTATAATTCAGTTCTCTGATCAGAATTCATCATAGCTAATCTATTTCCATTAGAATTGAAAATAAAATCAGGTCTGTGCGTGTGTATGCATTGCAGATAGTAATAGACCCAGATGAGACTGCAACAAGCAAACTGTTAGTCTCCTTTGGTACACACATACCTCTTATCTACACTCTAGACTAAAGTGTGTGTAGGTACTGTATATGTTAACACACAGACATCCTGGAGTCTCCTAATAATCTGTCATAATGAAACATGGGTGTTTCCAGGGATGTGCTACCTGTATGGGTTGTTTTGTATTGTAATTGCAGTATTTTAATAAGTTAAAGTTATTCCAAACACTATGGCGCCTCTCCACCCTGCTACCTAAGATACCTGAGGAAAGGTAGAGTTTCACAGGGCTTTGGCTAGGCCTTAGGTTGCTGGGGTGTCCGATGGTTGCTAAGGGGTAAATAATGATGTCATGCTTACTAAAAAGGTATAGGCGGCTCTGGAAGGGATAACTTTGCTGCAATATTCTATTTAACGATAATATTTAGGCTTGTAATTCAGACAATGCTATTGGGCTAGACTGAGAATCCAGGTTTAACTGCTAGCCAAAATTATACTAACACTCTAGGCTGTTCTGGTCAAGGGTATGACAGGTAAAGCAAGGTAATCTATTCACACACACACACACACACACACACACACACACACACACACACACACACACACACACACACACACACACACACACACACACACACACACAACAATGAGAAAGAAGATGCCATGTCATCTTAAAATAATCTGTTTAATCTGTATTGAAAAACAGGATTCAGTCAGAGGAAAAGCAGTCAGTTGTAAATAGATGATCTTTGTTCAGCTCCATACTATGGCCTTCTGTGTATAACAGACACCAGTGATTACACACCTCAGGGTCCTCTGCAAACCTATACACTGACAGGCATTCTCCTTCTGACACACTGAGTAATAATAACATCCAACTCAAGATAGAAAGAGAGAGAGAGTGTATGTATGTAGTTTGTTTACACATGCAAGTGTAACTTTCTTAGGACGCATGTACTGTCTGAGATCAACATATCAGACATGACTTTCTTGATAGAGAAAAATAATTGATATGCACAGTTTTCCTAAAAATAACTATCATAAAAATCTAACCTGCTAAAAACACAAAAGCTAGTCTGTACTTCTGACTGCAAACTGGACATGGTCAGCATTCTCATTTTCACCCTTATTTGTTTTTTCAAAAAAGGTACAAATACAGCATTTATTCACTTTGAACAAAGCAACGTAGACTGTCTTCAATTTCCAGCTTTAAAGGGGAAATCTGGGATAGGTACATCCACTTTTAAATGATATATAGCCATTTATGCTTGTAGATTCCTAGAATGTAACTAATAAATGCCTCACATGCTTAGTTAAACGGTCTTACCCCATCAGAACCCAACATGTAAGCTTGTTTTACTCCATAGTTTGTAAACAACGTCATTGTACACAAACATTGTATAGCTTCAAATCATGGTTAAAACTATCATTTTGATCTCATGGATGGTCAGCCCTTGCATCCATACTGTAGCTCCATCTGTGTAGTTGAGAGCGGTTACATTTCTCCAGCCCTATCCCTCTGCTCTTTACCGAAAAAAGTGGCCGGGTAATCGCTTTATTGTTGTTTGAATCCCAGATTGCCCGTTTAAAGAAAAACATATATGTATTTATGTTGTTTAAATAATGCAATTTCCTCTAAGCAGCCCAGTACTTATTCAGTTATACAGACACTTATGGCCACAATGTATACATGAAATACATTAATTACTTATCAATGCACTGAAAAAACCTGTGCATAAGGTGTCATAAAATAGACTGTAGCCCATCAATACAACAGGGCTAAAAGAGTTGTCTTCAATAGGTTGGAGTGCATAAATATCAAATAAATAACCCTGACATCCCCCTCTGTGTGAACATTAGCACTGTGTCATCTGTGGTACAGAAACAGTACTTTAAATAAGGGATCACATTCAGGCAGGGATGCATCATAAGACTTCAGAGTGCAAACTTCAGAATGTAATCACTATTGATAATATAATAAAGACAAACAACCTGTCACTCACAAAAGCATGTTCCTTTAGTATACAAGACTGATCATCAATGACCATGTTCCTGTGAACATGAATGATCAGATCTTGAGAGAGCCAGGGACAGAGAGAGAGACAGGGAGGCCTAGGGTGTGTGGCTGCCCTCTGGGGGACAGAAGAGGAACTGTTTTGAGTTGCACTCGCCCACATTGCTTGTTTTCAAGCACTTTCTAAAAGCCTTTTACAGAAATAGCAAATTACCAAAAAATAAGTACAAACAAAAATCAAGTGGCATTCACATGTACATCAATGGCATAAAAATAATAATAAAACCAGCACTACTTGAATTACTTAATCATGAAGCATGTTACTTTACCATGATTGGTAGGCACTATTATGTGTTCAGCTCTACAGCAACACAGACTGAATGAGAGTCAACGCTGTGTGTGTTGTGTGTGTGTGTGTGTGTGTGTGTGTGTGTGTGTGTGTGCGTTTGTGTGTGTGTATGCATGTGTGGTTTAGTTAAGTGATGGAAGTGTTTCCAGTTTACATTCTAGAGGATTTATATTTTCACACAGAAAAGGGCCATGAAGTGTATTTACAGGATTTAAACATCCTAAGACTTGCTCTCTCTTTTGTTCATACTTGTTCAGTCTCTCAAACATACCATATTGATCAAAATACTGTTTCTGGGGGTACAATGGTGTGCTTTTAGAGTGTGTGTCATGAAGAGATCAGAGAGAAATGTGCAGAGCAAGAACTATAAAACATATCTACTCTCTGATACCTTCTATCTCTCATTAATTCTTCCTTTCTTTCTCTATCTTTCCCACTTCTCTCTCTCTCGCTCTCTCTTTCTCTCACTCACACACACGCACACACACACACACACACACACACGCACACGCACACGCACACGCACACGCACACGCACACGCACACACACACACACACACACACACACACACACACACACACACACACACACACACACACACACACACACACCCCCCCCATACACAATGTGGCACATTAGCCCAGCTGATCCTCATACTGTTTCCTGAAACAGTCTCCAGCAGGGAAGAAGTCCCAGCTTCGCTCTTGGTACATCTTCCACACATACGACTCCTAATAGGACAGACAGAATAAGAAAAGGCAGGAAAGAAGTAAAGAAGTGATGAGAGGGAGAAATGGTATGTTACCGGAAGACAGTGACAGTAAAAATGAAGTTACAGTTTTTAAGATGCTAAAATAAAAAATAGAATCATAGACAGACAGAGAGAAGCAGGCAGACAGACAGACAGACAGACAGACAGACAGACAGACAGACAGACAGACAGACAGACAGACAGACAGACAGACAGACAGACACACATACAAATGGACAAGTAGAAAAACAAACCTGTCCTGTATGCTCAGTTTCATCTTTATTGATTAGATACATCAAGAAGAACCTGCAGGGAGAGGACAGACAGCATATTAATATAACACTATCAGAATTTCAGTATGACAAATAAAAGGTAAGCATGATCCCACAGACACTAGCAGACCATGACATCTGTTGAGGTAACTTACATGTAGTTGGCTAAGTTGTGTTCTTCCAAGGTGTGTGTCTCAAAGCCATGCGGAGTTGTGTCAAAGTAGTCACTCCCGATCCCACAGATGAAGCACTTAGTCTGGTGAAAAAAGGTAATTTAGAATAAATAAAAGAGGCACTCGTCAAAATCTAAGGCCAGTGTTTCATCTGATAATCCTACCCTAGTGAGAGACTTCTTACCTCCATGTCCTCTCTGACCTGCTCCTGTTGATCTCTCAACTCTCCAAAGGCATCAATGATCAGACCTGCAAAACACCCACATCAGCCCTCACTAGTCCACATAAACCTACATAATCCACATCAGTCTCTATGAAGTTCACAACAGCCCCCAATGACCAGGGAAGTAGTGGTAGAAAATAAAAAGTTGGGTCAACGTTGGACATGGGAGAAAATGAAAATGGTAATTGCTGATGTTAAAATCGGCAGTTTTTCATAAAAGTTGGTTTATGGCTAGTCACCATGAACAAGATGGTGAACCATTTATGTGCATTTACCCTCCACTACATCCCTGATAATGATATCTTAAAGCCGGAGAGATGGAGTCACCTTACCCTGGATAATAGCCAGCAGGATGACAATGACGAAGAAGAAGAAGGTGATGTCAAAGACCACACGATAGAGCTCGTACTCATCCCCGGCTGGGTCCTCAATCTCGTCTCCTATACCCCCGCCAGCACGCACACCCACGTACATATGGAACAGGTAACACTGGCAGACAGAAAGAGGAGGTAGGTCTTTCACTCACACGTGGCATGTTCCCAGGTCATTTTACAGGTACATCCTACTATTTTAGGTACAAACACAGGAGCACAGGCACAGTCAGATCTCTGTTCTTCACTCACAGTCATCATGTCATCACACTTCATGTCCGGCTCGTCCTCATCCTCACTCTTGTTGTAGAACTTGCGGAAGAAGTTAAAGGCCACCACGGTGTAGAGGTACACCACCACAGCCAACAGGCCCACTGTCATCATCAGCTGATAGAGAGATGGGGAGGGGGGGATCTCTAGTTATTTTTACACTCATACTGACTATCAATAGTGGAGGTTACTGACATAATAAGATGCTCTAGTTTTCCTCCATATTTGTATTAGAAGCATTGTTAGCCATCACTGTAAACAGTGAGGATCGAACCCGGGTTTCCCATATACCAAGCCCAAGTGCATACCATTAGACCAAGATGGCATCCTTATAGACTGAGGGCATCATTTAGGCTTACAAGTCACAGGCAGGACTATCCATCACAAGAGCATGATTCCAAATCACCTTAATTTCACCAGTAGGTGACATTGACATTAACTACTATAGCTGTGCATAACGTACCTGTTTGCCATTGTGGGTGACAGAGGACAGGATGGTACGCAAAGTTTTGACACCCATGGCAATGTCCACTAAGTGACAGGCAAAGAAGAAGTTGTTGTAGTGGCCCAACAGAGACATCACCGTATACCACACCAGATAGAGGAACGTCTAAGGAGAAAACAGAGTCAATTACAGTAGTTAATAATTACCATAAACTGGTGTCAGGTGACCGCTTATAGCACATACGTACTCAAACCTATTTATTTTTTCCTTTACTCACATTGTCAGTGAAAATGACCCCAAACTTCCAGATCTGGTATTTGATGTCAATTGAAGTAATCCTATGGAGAGAGGATCATGTTTATTTGTTTGTATGCGTTTATCTGTTTGTGTGTTTGTCACACATGTTTTCTGCAGATAGTTCGGAGTTTCTGTACCAGCTGAACATGGAGCTGTCTGGCTCAGGCTTCTTCTCATGTGTCTGTGCACTGACGTCCAGAGAGGCCAGGTCCATACCAAGCAGCTCTGCAATCCTCTCTCTGCCATAGATGTCTCCGTACCTGTCAAGCACCTACACACACACACACACACACACACACACACACACACACACACACACACACACACACACACACACACACACACACACACACACACACACACACGATAAAGGCATGCACTCCACTTTTACGATACTAAAAAGCATCATTGTGGAAGCCACATACCTTTCTCTTCACAAACTTGTCCCAGTAGTTGTTTGGGAATGAGCTGTGCATGGAATAGAAAAACACTTGAGAACAGGCTTTGAGTATGAGTTGGGTCATTCAAAGGGTTGAGACCCAGTGCTATTATTTGGTTATCCATGTGACCCTTGATACAACTTACAGTATGCAGTACATAATGATAAAACAGAACCACAGGTGAATACCAGAGCATCTCCCTGACTAACAGATGTGACAGTGTCTTACGGGGTGTTGAGCACCAGTCTGTCCCATTGGCCCTTGATGTCATCGTCCTCAGGCTGCTCAGTTACGTAAAGACCATCAAACTCCAGCTTCCTCGCCAGCTCCTTTTCTCTCTTGAAGATGACCAGAGGGACCTAGGGGGGGTGGGCATAGACACTCAATAGTTCATACCCATAAACACGTGCTTGCACACACACTAGAAATAAGTCACACACTCCTGTAGTGATCCCTGTAGATTAGAACACAGCCTTGTACCTTGAGGCAGTTGTAGCCAATGATGCAGAGGAAGGCAATGACAGTGTGCAGGATAGCTAGGAAGGACAGGGCAGGCTGCATGTAGCCTGTGCTCTCCTCCAAGAAGAAATAAACAGGGCCCTCATCATCATCATCATCATCATCATCACCTCCTCCCATGTCCTCCATTCCAGACCCCTCCTCCTCAACCCCAGAGCCTTCAAAGAACCCAGATGCCTCAAACATGGCTGAGCCCTCAAACTCCTCATCGCCTTGAGGGCTGTCTGACACCTGGAGGGTATAGGGAGACAGACACAGAGAAAAAGGATAGACATTTACTGGATGTTAACATGGGTTCTGTTGTGAATAGCAGCTCAATAAGGAGACATAGAGAGAGAGTGGGAACCAGAAGACATTCTGCTAGTGATGACCTTGTAGAAGAGCAGGATAAAGTTGAGGGCGAAGGCGATGAACAGTGCCAGAAAACGCAGGTTGTAGAAGTTCCGAGACAGATAGTTCTGTGTGGACAGAGAAGGCCATTTTACTAAGGCTTCAAGTCTGGCACACACATATTGTGTCTCCCAATTAATGTAAACTAATGGCTAATATAAAAAACAGGCTGATAGAAACATATGATAGAAACCAATTATCAATTTCTCCTACACTGGAAGAAAAATATACTAAACTATATTGCCAAGAGGAATCATTACCATGAATTTGTTTCTCTGGACCTCCAGCTCATTCCAGAGCTCAAAGCCCTCCTCAGCAGGTTTCTTGTCTTTCTTGGCCTTGGTCTTCACTTTCTCCTCTTTCACCTCAGGTTCCTCCTCCTTTACCTCAGGCTCAGTCTCCTTTTCTACCTTCTCTCCATTCTCAGTGCTGATGGAGATACAGACATGGGAGATACACTTGTATAACATATACCGTACAACTAGTATCTCTCTCTATGGTGAGACAGAATAGAATGATGAGAGAAAAAGAAAACTCACTCAGCCTTCTCAGGCTCTTGGGGTGTTTCCTCCTCTGGCTCTGGCTCTCCTCCTTCTCCTCCCTCCTCCCCCTCTTCCCCTGAAACCACCAACTGTAACACAACAGGTACTATCAATCACTGGCACACACACTGTAGACACAGTTCAATTGATCTGGTTAGAGGATTAGTTCACCCTATTTCAAGTTAGAAATGCTAATCAAGAGAAACATTGCTCAATAACTACCCTATGGATTTAAAGACTGGATGAAGCCAAAACACTAGCTAAAACTTAAAATAGAATGAACTGCCCCTTTAATCTACATAGGACTTTTCTGACAAAAATGATAAAAATAAGTGTCATCTAACCAGTCTTCTCTTGAGCAGTGGAGTGCCCTCTGGGGTGGGGGGCTCAACAGCAGCAGTCTCTCCAAAGTCCCCAAGCCCCCCAGGAGTATCTAAACCAGGCATTCGACCTCCCTCCTTCTCCTCTCTGTCCTCCTCCTCCTCCTCTCCTCCACCTGCATCCATGTGGTCTGCCCCTCCATCTGTTTCCTGTACCTCTCCGGCCCCTGGCTCAGGGGGCAGGTCCCCGTGAACCTCATCCTGTGTGGGATCTGGCATACTGGCCAGGATCTCAGTCACAGTCATCTTCTTAGCCTCCTCCACCAGGCCCCCTCCGAACAGTGTGCTCCAGATGAGCATAAAGAAACCCTTACACACACTGTAGATGAAGTGCAGGATGCCCATCAGGATGGTGTAGATGAAGGTGGCCAGTCCCACCACCATCTCCTTCACTGTCATCTTCCTCAGCTTGCGGTAGCGCCTCCGCAGGTTACGGAAGGTAAACAGGTTGAAGAAGTTGATCACACTCTTCAGGAAGTCGGCAAATGCTGAGCTAGACTCAGGAGGCTTCTCTTCTCCGTTGGCCTCGTCCCCATCTCCACCATCTACTTCACCTCCTCCACCTTCCTCCTCTTCTTCGACATCATCCTCTTCTCCTCCTTCTTCATCCTGCTCAGAGATCTGCGAGGCGATGTTCATCTCAAATATGGTGTCCTCGCAGAAGTTGACAAAGAGCTCCATCTTCTCACTCTCTCCACCCTCATTGACCACATCAAAGATGAACTGTCGTTTGGATTCTCTGACCTGAGGCATCTCCCACTGGTTCCGGTTGGCCTCGCTGATCTCAAAGTATATGCGCTCAATTTTCCGGCTGGCACCCATGATCTCAATGCGGCCCAGGAAGGGGCGGAAGTAGTTAAGCACACTCTCTGCCTGTTCCAGGAAGTTCTGTAGCCTTGTGTCGTGGGGCACGTGCTCAGACAAGTTGGTCAGCAGCACTGCGATGTTGAAGCCGATGTCCTTTGCTGGCTCCTGGAAACGATCAGCAAACTCTTCAAAGTTGATCATCTCGTTCTCATCGGCCTCTGAGCATGAGAGGAGGAACTGGATCTCAGAGAGCGAATACTGCTTTTGGCTGTCCATAGCCTTGGAGAAGTCCTTCTTGGAGATGAGCCCACGGGGATCGGTCACGTAATCACGGAAAGCGTCTGACACAACAATGTCCTTCAGCTTGAGGAACATGTCAAAGAATTTGAGGATCATCTCCACATTGCTAGATGACTCCACCAACATGTCTACCATCTGTCTGGCAATGGTGCCATTCACAATGTTGCCTGCGTGCAAAGAAAAAGGAGAAAGGGGTTGAGAAGTATGTAGAGAGAAAACAGCAATTGTGGAATGGGAGGGGATGATAAGGAACATTTTACCTTCAAGTAGAGACAGTAGCATCACCACCATGTCTTTCTGAAGATCCAGGAGTTCCTTTAGCAACCCAATCTGACTGGAATCCTGCAAAACAAAGTGCACAAACATACAGAAACACGCATAGAGAGGAGAATAGTCTCAAATATCTTTTGCTGACCAAATACTGTGGTATAATCTGTTTTGGACACACTTTACAATATGTTTTCTCTATACCTGTGTAGTAACTATGTAATTACACTAGTAACAACTTTGTTATTATTGTTCATGCTATTACATTGGTAATTTCAATGTTGACACGACAGTTATTACAATGTTACTACACAGGTATAGGGGCAACTTAATGTAAAGCGTTACCTCAGTTTTTACTCCATTACGATCAAACTAATACATTTTGTGCAAGTTGCTGTCAATAGATAATAAATAGACCTAGGCTTTTTTTCTATCAAATAAAGGCGTCAACAGCAGAATAAGACCATCAGAAAGTGCCATTCATTTGTGTATCACTGTGAAAGTTGGTCTCTAAATATGGGAAGCACTGTCAACACAGATCATGATCAATATGGTGTCATAGACCAATAGAGCCCCTGGTGAACCAAAGGATACAGAGATGCGCCAAAAACAGAGCTGCAGCAAGGAAATGACAGACGATAAAGGTCAGACTTAGATCACCTTACCTCAAAGTGTGTTCTACTCCAGAATCGATCCTGGGTTTGCATTTTCAAATAACAGATGTGTGTTTTAAACATTGCATCACAGATATCATACAGATAATAGACATAGAGAGTGTGATGGACAGGCAGACAGAGAGACAAGACAGACAGTGGGAGGTAAGAGAAGAGGGGAGCCTGAGCAGGCTCTTCTCTCTTCTTGATTGGTGGTTGCAGTATGAAGACAACGACATATGAACCAAACACTTACACTAGGTGGTACACACACTGGTCTGTGGGCTCACTCATAGAGACCTGCACCACCAGTCAACATTTAAGAATGATGTTTCAGTTAAGAATGAGTTATTAGTTATGAACATTATTAGAATGGTGGTATCGGTGATGCAGTTCTGAAGGAGTAAGAGCATGAGACAAAGAAAAAACTGCTGCCAGTCAAAGCACCCTGGCACCCTCTCCAGCCCCTAGATAACTGTGTATCCACTCAGAAAACCACAGAAGACAGGGGGTCTATCCAACAAAGATGGCATCTGCCAAAGCTGTTCGGGTAGATTGGATGCCTTGGATGGTTTGGATGGCTTCGGGGATGTCAGGAAATACTTCTCCAACTACCAAAACTGTCCAAGTACTGAACATGCGCAACAGTCACACTATCTTGCCTCAGAAGTAGAAGCAGAGAACCTACTGTATATACACGAGAACTCACACAAGTTCAAAGCTTAATAATTTGTAGAGGCATGGGCGCAGAGAGTAAGGAGAAAAATTGTGGGGTCCAATGGAGCTTTGCCTAAAAGATCAGTTTCTAAAATGATCTATACATATCGAATGGCAATTTGACTTCGTTCAAAGACAGTACATATGGTTAATATGATGCAAATACAAAATGTTTACAATATTCCCTTTAGTCAGGAATTGGTAAAAGAGCTGTGCTCAGTGTCACTTAACCTAGTGCTAGCATGTTTTTGCCACCAAAAGTCTGGTCCAATATAGAAACGAAAGTCTTAGTATGACATTGTCTATATTTCAATATCAGTGGACCGAGAATTTACGAAAATAAAAGTTCAGATAAGGCACACTTTCATTAACTGTGATGACAATTTTAGCCTTTAAGATCTATTACCCCCATTTATTCTCTCCTTACTCTCCTTATGTGATGTGCACCCTCCGCTGCCACTGCCATAGGAGTTTTTTACTCGCTTGAATGGGAAATGTTGGGAGAGAACTTTGGTAGAACTGGCCAGTATTTTTAAAAAAAATGCACATAAAAGGGATACTTAAGTCACATTTAAAAGCACATTTAGATGGTTCATTATCTTGAAAGTAATCTGGGCCTGGAGACACTAATTCATGGTTCTGATTTTTTAATGCACGCCTTGTTAACATAAGCTAACTTGGCCATTGCTAACAAAAAACAATGGGAGTGAATGAGGTAAGTAGACTTAGTTTAAAGTTACTTTGGCCACATATTTGGAAATTAGTTTACTTGCCCCATTCACTCTCAATGTTGTTTTTGGTTAGCAGTGGCTAAAGTTAGCGTATGTTATTAGTGGTAAATCTAAACTAAGGATAATGCTTTCTCCTGACCCATGAACTAGTTTCAAGGTAATTAAAGGAGCTACACATTAAATCTGTCTCCCCGAGCTACGATTTGGCAACAGACTGGCCGTACCGGCCAGAAGAAATCAATATGCTAACACCATAGCCAATTGCAACATTGATGGGGAGCTATTAATTTTAAACACTATTGCTCCACAATCCATGCAGAGTTTTTATTAAGGATCCATCAAACAAACTGTAATTTGGGTGAACTATCCCTTGAACAACAACTAATGATGAAATCTCTCTATACCCTCCAACTCCATATCAAGAGGCAGATGATTCTCTTTTTATTTGCTCCATTGTTTATTTTTCACTCTCTGATTGTGAAGATTGGAAGATAATTAGTAAGGAAAAAACTGCATTCAAGAAAATGTGCAGAAAATCAGAATCTAAAAAAGGGAGTGCCTCAGAAAGACAATGAAAGAAAAGATGAGGAAAATGAAGATGAGATGAAGCGGGCGCAGAGAAGAAGCATGGGATATTTAACGCAGCATGAGAAGTCTACTTGTGAGACGGCATTGGTGAGTGAGACACAGATTCTTACGCCATTTCTTTGTCCAGGGTCTGGGTGCATCTGGCAAGGGTTATACATCAGAATAAACATTTTATCACCAACATTTTTTATTCATTTTTGTATTAAAATAATCTCTCTCCCCCGGCTTATAGAAATGTCAGCATCATTTGGTTTTAAGTGTCACTTTCTCTCAATCTGCTGTGCAGGACAGCAGGCCAGATGTACAAAGAAACACAGTCCAACAGATAGCTTATCTACCATCTAGCCCTAGCCAACCAAGGACCTTAAGGTTTACTGTTTATTTCACTGTGTGAAAGTGTGTTTCCTACAGTGTGCAATTCAATGTTGATGCACAAATGCACAGCAGCTTCACTACAGAATTGCTGAGATGTTACTTGGGGCCAGAACAATTTACACCTCTCAATGACTCAAATGAAAATAAATGTACAAAGTTGTTCTGACCCTATACATTCCTATACAGTATGTCACACAGTTTCTCCGGCCTTTGAGAATCATCCCCTGAACCTGTGCTCTTAGCAACAGCATACTAAAGGTATGACAAATATGACTAAAACTAATCTGCCAAATTCAGTCTCATGGAAGATACTCTATGAAGAGAAATATAAAAATGCCTGTTAAACAGAGGGGACCAGATATGTACCATTTATGTTGGGGTAACACTGGGGTGTTAAAGGGCAACATGAAATTGTAGCAGATTGCACGTCAGATATGAAATGTGTAAAACCGAATACACACTGAAAGGTCAGTATCAAATGGATGTAGACTTCAAAACATGGCTAAGTTGCATTTGTGGCATCAAAGAAGAATTAAAGATGTTTACAAAAATAGAATAAATTAATTTTTCCTTCACTTTAAACATAGTTAAAGTGAAGGAAAAAGTCTAATTATGATATGTTTTTTACTATGCAATTATGAAATCAAGTTAACCCCTTTTCTCAAATAGTTTTTCCCATCTGAGCTGTAGTTTCGAACTACAATATACTCCTTGACCTGACCTGTGCATAATTATCTAATTTTACTGTAAACAGCAAGCTTGGGTGTAGTGCTCTTCAGTGGCTTACCAGATGTGATGGCTCTCTATTCAATTTGAAGTACTGTATAGCTATGATGAGATTACCATGTGTATGCAAACATTTGTACTGAAGAAACTGTTTGATCAACAGGAACCATTCATCATTCTAGTCTACATATTAAATGGAACCTGGACTTGCCCACTTTGTAGTGAAACTATTATCATAAATGTGTTTCTTTAACCTACTTCTTGAGGCACCTGACACTAATCTAAGACTTCCACACAGGTAAAGAGGCAGAAACAAGCTGACAAAGAGCAGCCCACACACGGGAGTGGATGAGAACCAGCCAGTAAACACCAAATAATTTCATTAAATAAAAGTAATAATCAAATAGATACATACTTCACTCTGCAGGACTATGAGAGACAGTTCACAGAAATTGAAAAAAGTGGACACTTCAAGATTGTTCATTGCAATGCTACTTCAAAATATCTACATGTAAATGCAACATGAGGATGACACAAGACAAATATATCTTCTAAAATGCTGTTTATAAATGCATGTACATGCACAAAAGTTTCTGTATAAGCGAGAACACAATGACAATGCTCAGATCATATCCAAAGTTAACCAAAGTTAATCCAAAGTTAACCTTAATGCTTATTAAGATGAAACCTTTGCAACCCATACACTATATGGAAGACCATGCATCTCTAGTGCGGTGTGAGAATGTGGATGGCGTGATGAACATGAGAGTCTGTCACATAGGGGTCTATTCTCATTTCCTTGTGCACCCACCTTAAGTGTGTGGATCTGTGCTTTACGTGCCAAATGTACGTGCAGAGCTTCAGCACATATTCTTGGAACTGTTGTGTTGAAGTCAATTTTGAACATATTTGATGAGTGTTTTACCAAAGATACTTTTGGAAACAAATGCCCACATTAGAGGTTTCATATGGCAAACTTGGCGCATTATTCTCCACAATTCAATTCCACTCCAAAGCAGGTGGGCTAAGGCAAAGAACAGGCTATTTAGTTATTATTTAAAGCCTAATTATAATGATGAGATTCCAGTTTTCAAATGTTACTATCCAGAAGGACTGCCTTCAAAACAGGTTTTATAGCCATAGGACATAGGAATTATTCAGACAAATCTATCTTGAACTGAACTCATAAATGATTTATTTTGGCCACCAGAGGGGTAGGATTTTGAGGCACAGGGTGGGATTTTCCAAGTGCGTAAAGTCTGGAATGCCTATTTGGTGCGATACGCTCACACCTTTTCAAAATGGGAATACAAAATCTTGGAAAGTGTGGAGCCAGAAGTGTATAAAAGGCGATGAGCACAAGGAAATCAAAATAGACCCTTTAGAACATTTAGTTCCTGTAAACCCTTGTGAGAACCAGATTAAATGTTAAGAGCAAAATTCTGTTATTCCGACAGTACTATGTATCAAGAATACATTATCTTTGCATGTGCATTGGTATGCACAGCTAAAATAAACTATTACATAGGTTTAAGGAAAGTTTATTTTTGCTGTAGATTTGTGTGTGTGTGTGCTTCGTACCTGAGCCAGCTTCATCATCATATGTGCAAAGACGTGCAGGAAGCCCACCACAGCATCCCACAACCTGCTGTGAGCCAGGGACTGTTGGTTGCCTGTGCATGGACCCTGAGAGACAGAGTGAGACAGTTATTAATAACTAGAGATTGTTTCCATTGATTGAAGTGTGTTAATTAGCCACTTCCAGACAGAAGTTCAGTGTACATAGAGACCCTCACAGAGACCCCCTATTATCTGGAGATGTAAGCTACCAAAGCAGGGCCTCCTTACCTGGATGTACTCTGTGAGACTGTTGAAGACCTGTTTAGCCACTGTCATAGCCTTGGAGAAGTTTCTCTTGCCTGGCTCGTCCATAATGTCCTTGCCAGAGTAGTACCAGTAGAAGTCACTGATAGACTCCTGTAGAGGAGCAGAAAGGTAGAGAGGAGTAGAAAGGTAATGTTAGGAGACTGAAGAAAACAGAGAGAGAGCATGAGAGAGAGAGAGAGAGAGAGAGAGAGAGAGAGAGAGAAAGAGAGAGAGAGAGAGAGAGAGAGAGAGAGAGAGAGAGAGAGAGAGAGAGAGAGAGAGAGAGCTAGAGAGAGAGCTCCTGGTCCAGCCTAACTGTACCTGCAATCGGAGCAGATAGTCCACAGTGCAAATAATAATGTTGATGGTGGTGGTACTGCCGGTCTGTGTCCGTAGATAGTTTTGGAAATCTGCAAGAACAATAGAAGCACACGCTGCAGTATGAGCACAAAGAGGTGGACAGCAAGGTGGACATGTGCTTTGAAGGTGCACTTACAGATTATGGATCAGACCTGGGTCAAAACGTATTTGAAATACTTTGAGCATTTCCTTAAGCCTGCCTAGGGTACCAGATGGGCAAGGTTTGCACTTTTGGGACTTTTATTTCACTGGATCCATTGTGCCAGGGGTACTCAACAATCAAGCACAGATATGATTGATTATTAAATTATTAAAAATTCCATTTGATGTGGAACACAATTGGTGCTGTAAAGCCTTGTTCACACTGGCAATTTGAAGTGACTCAAATGCAATTTTTTCCCATATCCGATTTGAAACTGACTTATTTCCTGCAGTCTGAACACATGGAACACATGGAATCGGATATTTCTAACATTCATAAGTGGTTTGAAATCAGATACAAATCTGATTCCTGGTCATGCAACTTGTGTCTGAACAGTCAGATCCAATTTATTTGCCCTGGAGTGATTTTTTCATCACCCCCTGTGCGACACTGTTGTCTGAGATCATCACTTGACACGCGACAAACAACAAAGAAGCATGGAGGACTGAGAGTTTGTGGAGTACTGAAGAAGTGTGTTGCTTTCTGTCACTATCTATGATCTCATAAAAAGAAAGAGCAAGCAACTGGGAAACTTCCATGGCAGGCATTGTTGTCACCCACAACAACTTCTGAGTTAGAGAAAGCACAAGTGTAGATGATTTGATGGCACCAGCCATGTGATTAAATGTGTTTAAATGTGGCTGAGACAAAGACAGTGATCGTCTGATCTTTCATTGGGAATGGTGATCAATGTCAGGCCGCAACACCTATTTATAGTTGAATGAGCATGCCTGGTGGACGTCCTGAAGAAATCGCACCTCGACTGTCATCAATTCCTTTGCTATTGTAATGTATATAGTATAGGCCAACTGGCCTCTCCCTCCTACAGTATGTTCGATTGTTTGGATGATATTTAAGGAAGAAAGAGACCATTCATTATTTGAGTTTCTCAGGGCAGCCTATGGGCATCGGTCTCCTGTGTAGTCCTTGACACACATAGCGTCAGACGTACTGTATGGTTAAACTTCCATTTGTTTACTACAGTTTGTTTATTTTATATGTTCCTTTGAAACTGTTAAATTGGTTAATTTCTTGATACTCTATTCTCATTCTTCCTACAGTACGTGCATTAAAGTGATGTTGTGCACTGGATAAAGGTTCTGTTAAAACAGCACAACATAATCGTGAACAGGTTATCACATAGAGTTCACCATTAATGTCTAATGTTCACATGCAATGTTAACAACATACAGAGTCGAGTCATCGGCATCAAGTATTGGACCAAGCGTAAACCCCTCGCGATTAATTGTAACTTGAGAGCATGGTGGTAGCATACTGGGTATTCTTAATGGAATCTAGGACCCAATATGATTGAGAGCCTGTCACACAGGGATGAGCAAATCATTATTAATCATTATTAACCATAAAATATATTTTGGAGTCAGATATAACGTAATGTTAACTTGTGTTAGTTGGTCATGTGACCACTTGTATAGAGTCTGCTTTATCATGTTCATAACTGTCTGAAGTTGTACTGTGGAATAAATGTATGTCTTTATTCTTAACCCGTCCAGTCCTTTCTCTATCATTCAGTCTTTTATCACAATTCTTCACAAGCACCACCACCTACACAGCACAGGATCCAGTTGTTACTATGACACCTAGAAAAGCCATGTCAGCTTAAGACGACAATGTCTGAACGTTAATTAAGCATTAAGGGCTGTAGTGTGAAAAAAGCTTTAGATGGCACAGATGTAGTTTTGTGTATATGACTCACCGTTATTGTGGCCCTCGCAAAGCAGCTGCAGGAAGCGGAAGAGGTCGCAGGTAAATTCATCATCCGCCATCACTTTCTCATCTGAGCAGAGGAACAGAAAACATGGAAGTAAATGTATGGGCAAGAGGACACTCAGGTGAGGTATGTGTGTTTATTTTTGAAAATCTGTATTTGAGAGAGTGTAAATGGGTCCATTGTGTTTCTGGAAGAGTGCAACGATGAATGAGGGAAGCTTAAAATGAAGGATTAAGCCTGTTAATGGGTTGGCAAAGTGAAAGAAACTTCCTTTAAATGAGAAAATACCTACACTAAGGTATCAATATGGCTAACAAGGTAGTGTTCAATAGTCTACATAATGATGTATTTGTGTGTTGGTACATGCATATGTGTTTTGGTACATGCATATGTGTGTGAGTGTGTGTGTGTGTGTGTGTGTGTGTGTGTGTGTGTGTGTGTGTGTGTGTGTGTGTGTGTGTGTGTGTGTGTGTGTGTGTGTATGTGTGTGTGTGTGTGTGTGTGTGTGTTTAACAGCCCAAATGTGTGAGTCGCATAATCACATCATATCACTCCCTGGCCTCATTAGCATGTTAGTAGAAACCACAAAGACCTCAATGAGCTCCTCCGTTTGTCTGTCCACTTGAAAGCGGATGGCAAACAGTGGGAAAGGAGAGGCAGAGAAGCTTCCACACAGAACTTCAGCTTTGGCTTTACCTGCTCCCTCCCCATAACTGCATATCTGTCTTGCCACACAAGCTCTCCACACACACAGATTTGCAGACCAACAACCAAGGAATGATGGACAAAACTCAAACAGACAAAGGTCAAACATCAATGATGCCACATTGAAATGGATGACGACACTGGGTGGGGCCCATTTTGACATTGATAAATTCAGTTGACATGAAATAGACAGAGGATACCACAAACAGTATGACCACACATTCTCTTTAATGAGAACAGCCACACAGTGAACATACAAAATACAGAGAGGAGAGCTTTGTGTCTCTGTACATCATACACAAAGGCACACATTCATGCAGGACAGATCTACTGAACTCCACAAACTCCAGTATGTGTGTGTATATGTTTGTGGGAGATGGAGGATGAAGAAAGGACACGAGAACCAAGCCACATTTTAGGGGGAGCAGGTCACAAGGGTTTAAATTGAGAACAGTGGGACAGTGTGTGGGGGTAAGTGGCCAGCACAGGGTTCAATGAGGCAATGTGGGCTTCATGTTGTGTGTTTAGGACCTAGGCCTTACTGTGTGGGGCGTGAGAGAGAGAGAATGTTATGGTTTCTAGGGTTGATGATTTTAGTGACCAATGATCAGTGGGAAGTGCCGCAGTTCACATAATGACTGTTCATTCCAGTCAATGTAACCTGTTTGGGTTAATTGTTTTAGTAGCAACACCATTTCAGTATGGTATGTTCATAGAACTTGCAATAGCCTAGGTAACATAATGAACACAGTAAATACAGTACATGGGAAATAAGACATATTAGACTCATATTAAGATGATTTATGGAATGAAAAAAAACAGGTATGATTAGTTTAACAGTGGAGGAATGTACAACAACTATATCATTTAAATAACAGAACAACCCTGAGGTGTAATCAAACATTTCACACTTTAAATTAAACCTTTATTATACAAACATGTTTCTATGATGTGCATCAATAGCTGGAATGTGTGTGTTTTAGGTAAACATGATTCTAAATTTCTTTGCTATCTAAAGCTCCTATGATGTCTGCTGCTTAAGGGTTACCTGTTATTTTAGGAGTCTATTCCAATTTCCTTGCACATCACCTTACGCTCGCATACTGAGCTCCAGGCGTATTCTAATTGTGCCAACTGCGTGCTCACATTTGAGGGGTGTTTCTCATGAATATCATAGATCCACGCATTCTCATCTGATATTTTATGCGCAAAATCTCAATGCTCCTTGTGCCCTGGAGAGGCTGCATGAAGTCTATTGGCAGTGTTCAAAATTACATATTTTGCTATCAGTATTTTAATGGATGACAGTTGATTTAACAGTAAGGTAATCAGGTTAATGTAAAATTGCTCATGTCATTACCATTTGTTGAAGTAACACCGTAAAGAATTAAATACATATTATAAGTAATGGGACAGTGAAGCATTTTTTCTTCTTTTGGCTCTATACTCCAAAAGTTTGGATTTTAAATCAAACAATGACTATGATGTTAAAGTAGAGATTCTCAGCTTATTTTGGGGGGTAAGTCAGGTGTGTTCCATCACATCATTTGTGCAGGCATAAGAGAGCTGTCAATGCCTATTGATTCTAGGCTTTGCAGTTGCCTTTGGAGTCTGCTCATGGTGTCTGCCAACATGAGGACCAAATGTGTCAATGAAAGTCAAGGAAGCCATTATTAGGTTGAAAAATCTAAAAAAAATAATTATCAGAAACATAGCCAAAACCTAAGGCATGCCAAAATCAGTTTGGAACATCATTAAAAAGAAGAAAAAAAAAAGCACTGGTGAGCTCAGCATTCACAAACGGGCTGGTAGGCCAAGGAAGACTTCTACAGGAGATGTTTTGGATGTATTGTCATATTACTGTATGTACTGGGATGCAAGATAGTTTATGACAGTACAATTAAATTCTTACTCGCAAGCCCTCCTTTTTGCAATAACACATGAGGGGGTGCTATATTGTGGATATTGGAACTGCTGTGTTGCGTTCATAGAGGCACAGCCGATGGAAGTACATTTTAAACATGTTTGATGACCACATTTCTTTCTTTTAAGTTACTTTTGCGAACAAATGTTACAATCTTTGCAAACACTTGAGTGCTCCATGACAATTCTGACAGTTGAAGGATTACCTTGGCAATGTTTCTACCACTGATTTCGCAACGCAATATAAGTAACCATGGACAGCGGTCATGAATGATTGATTGATAGCACTATTAAAAGATATGCACACACCTTTTCAAAATGGGAATACAAAATCTTGGAAAGTGTGGAAAAGCATGGAGTGCAAGGAAATCACAATAGACCCCTTACAGCCTACAAATGCAAGGGAAATACTAAGTCATCTTGACCTACTGTATGACTCCTAGGTTTCTAGGTCTAAATTAGTTTCAACTGAAAATCTATGGCCAAAAACTACTGTATCTGAAAAAATAAAGGGCTGCAGAATGTCTAGACATGATGTTACAACTAACAGCTGAATAAGAACAAACATATTCATATACATATCCTGAGAGAACATCCTTGTAATGTAGTGTTAAAGAGGAATATGCGAGTACAGATTAAAGGTTATGATTTAGGCAATGGAGGGGATGAATAAGTTGTACAGTATTCCACACAGCATGTCCCGAACACTGGCCATATGTGCTATCTGGCCATATCTGGCCATATGTGTCTGGCAACTTTATAATCTAATTATTAGAGAGGACTTTCAGATATTGTAAAATGTCTCTAATCTGGGATTTGAGTCCCTATTGAGGCTGCAATTCATTTCAGAGTTTCTAGGATACAAGACCACATACAGTTCTCTGTTATCTCCTCAAGAGAACTGATCAGGAAAAGGAAGAACCAAGCTAGTTTCATTCCTTCTTCTCGATCAGTCACCATTTGATGAGCGTTGGAGTTACAGTAGATCTGTGATAAAGCACTCAAGGACAACAATCTAACTTTACAATCACTGCTAATGGATGGGTCATGTCCCTTTATTCAACTGACTAAATAGACTTTCTCTGGTCAAGTGTGATACTACAGTAGCACTGAGATTAATGAATAAGACTACAGTATAAGACAAAAATCAAATCTATGTAGTTTTGTCAAGGCTAAAATAAATGTTCTAGTGATTGGAAAGTTTATTTCAGTGGTTCCTTGAGTGCGAAATGAAATGCATATTAACTACACAGTACAGAAAATAGACTAGTCAAGTGAATATGAGCTGAAGGAGAGAAAGGACAGAAAGGAGAGAAAGAAAGAATGAGAGAACCAGGTTTTATTTACCACGTTCTAGCTTCATATCTGAAAACAGAGAGAGCAGCAAGAAGGTGGATGGCGGAAGGGCATAAAGGGTAGGGGTGGGTTGGAGTGGTGGTGGTGAGGGGGAGAGAGAGAGAGAGCTGTAGTGAGTCCAGCATAGCAATCAAGCCATTGGCAAGGGGAGATATACAATACAGTCTCTTACATAAACAGTCAGAACTCAATGATTCATATAGCACCTTTATGAATCTCATACTGATGTCTGTTTGAACAGCATAAACACACACACACTCACACTCACACTCACGCACACGCACACGCACACACACACACACACACACACACACACACACACACACACACACACACACACACACACACACACAAATAAATACAAAATACAAACACATGAACACTCACATACGAGAGCATGTAAACTCCACTAAGCTGTAAAAAGAACACTAATTCACAGACAATACATGGCAGGGGAGAACTATGTACGCTACCTCAGCCTGCTATCTTTGAAAATATCTGCATATATAATGTTCATACAAGGCCCAACAAACATACAAGTGGCAGGTATATATTTAACCTGCAGCTGTGCAGATTCAATCAAACCTGCAGATGGGCAGGTTAATGAATATACAAATGAATATACCTGCCAGCAGCATGTTCCTCCTTGAACCAGTTTAAATAAAACCTGACAAAATAAGGTTATTTTTTAAACCTGCAGTTATTGATAAAACTTGCTTAGGGGCAGGTTCTTTTTAACACCTGCATACAACAGGTTCCAATTATATCCGCAAATGATGTTTTGGAACCTGTTCTTAAGAATGTTTACAAATAAAACATGGTATCAGCAGGTTATTGAAAAGACACTTTTTTGGCCCTCCCAGATAACATTTGTTTACCTATACCGGCACTTTAATCAACCCCAAATGTGTTGTCATTGGAAAGAATGTGACATGTGTTTTTCTAAATCTGGAAAGTATGTTCTTGGAGAACCCCAATGAAGGTCCCAAAATGTTATCTGGGAGGTCAAAGAAAGTTGGACCATGCCCACAGATCATGGTGACAACTAAATAGGCTGCTTTTGAAGAGTACCCCTCAATTTGATGTGCTGAGACATCTTCAGAATGGCTGTGGCCAACAACATGATTCAACTATGTACATGCTCAGCAGACTCTCCCAATTAACGCAAGTGTAAACTTAACCAAGTGAAATTAACCCTTCAGAGTAAAAAGAGGGCCAAAGGTCACGTAGAGAACCACTGCCTTCTCACTTAGAGAACCATTGCCTGCACCACTTAGGGAACCAATGCCTGCCTGTGGGTTGCAATTGAGCTAGCAAAGAGTCCTTTTACAGAATCTATTGTGAACTTATAGTGATGCCATGTTTTCAATCTCTGCTTCCAATGTCCACATTCTGTCCCTGCAGTTACAT
The DNA here is from genome assembly GCF_951799395.1 of Argentina silus. NCBI lineage: Eukaryota > Metazoa > Chordata > Actinopteri > Argentiniformes > Argentinidae > Argentina > Argentina silus. Next base: position 29,076,088 of record NC_139653.1, read on the forward strand.
GCTGATAGCATGGTCCCTGCAGTTACAGCATAATGGTCAATTCTTAACCTAAAGACTAGCAGGATTGATAAGGATGTCTCTGGGAGACCCTGAATTGAATTTGTTTGATTAAGAGCCATAGGGCTGCTTTGAAGGGTCAAAAAGATGAAATCTTTCCAAATATTACACATTTGTGACCGGGGGTCCTCCTTTGACCAACATATAGAGGAGTTGAATCATGTACATATTTGTATCATGTTTCCATTCTAAAGATGGGATTCAAAGCCCATTAAATTGAGGGATAGGCTTCAAAACCATGATCAGTGACGTGCGGGTAAAGCAAACCTGCAAGGTGCAATTAAATTAAACCTGATTTAAAGCAGTTGTTTGAAACCTGTAGACATGCAGGTAAAGCAAACCTACAGAATACAGGTTTATGGGGGTCTACCTATATGTGCTATTTGCAGGTTATATTCATGAGGTTGTTGCAAGTAAAGCAAATGTTGTAAAGCGGGTTTGGAAAATCTGCTGTTGCACAGGTTAAGCATACCTGCTGTGGGTCAGGTTTCACAAACCTGCAGAATTGCAGGTAAATTCAACCTTTAAAGGTTGCTGAAGCTTACAGAAGTGCAGGTAAAACCAACCTGCTTGAGGCAGGTTTCTGGAACCTGCAGGCATACAGGTAAAGCAAACCTGCTTGGGGCAGTTTTCCGAAATGCGCTTTTGTGTAGGTAAAGCAAACCTGCTTAAAGGCAGGTTTTTTAAACCTGCAGACGTTTATTTACAGGTTACATTCAGGAGTTGTGTTGGCTAACTAATTGAGTGAAGGAGTGAAATATAAACCATCCTAATTGAAAGTGGACCAATTTCAGATTAATCTCTATGGACTACAGTGTATCTAGTATGACAGCTCAGAGAAAAAGACAGGTCGTTGTAAACAGTGGATGTAGTGTATGTGCAAACTATGCCTTTTTGGGTGGCAGAGCTGGTGTGACAGGAGGATTTGTCACCATACTCACTTGTGCCCTCTTCTGATACCATGCCAAGCCCTTCAGCCTTGTTCTGTCTCTCAAAGGCATTCAGGTCCAGAACACTGCCAACAAACACACATATAGAATCACACGTGGCTTCCTTACAGGACAGAAGATAACATGGATTTGACACGCTGATGACTGCTGAGGTAATCAATCCCCTATGTAGAGGTCAACATCATAAATGTACCTGCAGGTCTGCATAAGAGCCTGCACGCTCAGGAAGAAGCCCACATCCTTCTTGTCCTTCAGATAGTCCAGCATTCTCTGCACAGAGACAGGAAGAGGGCAACATCAGCCTAAGCATGGGAGCCTAGACTGCATACTGTTACGAAACCAACTAGCCAGCCTACAAATATCTCCACTCTAGTCTAGTCTAGGGGTGCTAGGCTGTCTAAAAAGTTCTGCAACCGGTCTGGATGTGTGTATTAACGTGAGAAGTTGGAGTACGTGGACAGTATTGGGTGTACATGTCCCTGGGGAGAAACAGAGAAAGCAGCTCCAGCGAGGCATTGATGCCAGCCAGCCCCAGCAGATGCAGCAGAAGCCGCGATGTTCATATGGTGAAATATAATGACTCATAATTACAAAAGAATAATGTCCCACATTCTATAACAAAACAACTATCCGAATTTCCTGGGAGCTCACGTCATACGTGTGGCTATGTCTGTTCACACATAATCCCCCCTCCCTGGCAAGTCACACTGATGTCTTAAACATTCCGTCCTTGCCTCTCCCACCGCGGTCCTGGCTGCACTGCCCCCCATACGTGTGGAGTGTGAAATGTGACAGTGTTCTGTCTCAACTGTGACCTATCCCTATCTCTATCTAGACTACTGATTCCTAACAATACCCAATGCCTTGACTCAGACAACTGCTTTCAGTGCTTTCATTGACTCTAATCTAACCACATGGCTATTAGGGCCACTGTATATTGATGGTGGATGAGATGGGTTGCAGTACTCCAACAACATTGAAAATGTTTGTTGATGGGAGATGGGAAAAGGGAAATGTGCAGTAGATAACTGACAGCATCACTCACCTGCTGTACATCACAGTTGCCTCCATTTAGGATGGAGATACCCAGCTTGAGTGTGGAGGAGACCATTGCCCCGGTCTCACCTGGGAGAGACACGGACAGAGAACTGAGACAGGAGCCAGATAGACACTATTCGTGAGGTTGATCACTGTTTGTGAGATTTGTGTGTGTGTGTGTGCGCGTGTGTGTGTGTGTGTGTGTGTGTGTGTGTGTGTGTGTCTGTCTGTCAAGGGGATAATGTACCTTTGCAGGCGCTGATCATCTGCAGTACCATCTCTGCAGCCCCTCTGTTGTGCAGACGAGACTGCTGGTACAGGAGCCTCTGTTTCTCCATCTCTTTGTCCTGTGGGAGAGACAGGGGAAAAGCTATAAACCTGCCTCCCATGCCTGCACTGCCCCCCGCACTGGCTCTCTACTTGCACGCACACACTCACGCACACACTGTATTCTCTTCCATTTGATTAGTTATGAAGTTGTTATTACGGCTCTTCACATTTGCCAGCAGCAGCAAAACGTTAGATGACAGCAAACACACCTGGCTGATCTCCCTGTAGGATACATACAGAATTATAGTAGTCTGAAAAGGATAGTAGTAGTCTGAAAAATACTGATGGCATGCATTCCCCCAGAATCCAACAGTATAGGTGGGTGGTTATGGTCCATAGCCTTACACTGACATGCTCCAAGCAGCAGGATCTGATATAAGAAAGGCATGTTTTTTTGCCTTGTTTTGCATTTGTTAGCTAGAACTGCAAAGGGATGTGTGAGACTCCCCAAATCTAAGTAAGCATTCAGTATCTAACTGCATCTTTGACACAACACAGTATTACTGCAATGAATGATCATCTCCTGTTGGCAAAAGGAATTATACAAGAAGAAAATAGAAAAATCCCACCCACAATACACAAGGCTAGAGCCCCACCCAAAAGCATCCCAGCTTTCCATCCACCCCCTCCCCCCTCCCTCATTGGCCTAGCCATGGATTACAAAATGTGTGTGGGGAGATCTACCTAGTTTATAGAGGCTCTCCTTTTCTCATGTAGACAAATGTGTAACTTTATTGCAGTAACCTGTTTGTGTTCACATGAGCATGTGTGCATGTTTGTGTGTGTGTGTGCACTGTAGGAGTGTGTGTGTGTGCGTGTGTGTGTGTGTGCGTGTGTGTGTGTGTGTGTGTGTGTGTGTGCGTGTGTGTGTGTGCGTGTGTGTGTATGTGTGTGTGTGTGTGTGTGTGTGTGTGTCTGTGTGTGTGTGTGTGTGTGTGTGCACTGTAGGAGTGTGTATATGTATATGTGTGCATGGGGGGGGGGGGATTGTGTGTGTTTGAGGTAAGAGTATGTCTGGCTGACTGTGCAGGCTTTTACTGTAGGTCCTTGGTGAGTACAGAGAATGAGATTTGTTAATTAAGTCCAATTCAGAGAAAAGACATACAAAATCAATAGGTTGCCTGTGGTTGTTAGGATTCAAACAGATCAATCCAAATGTAAGAACACAGCCCGACTAGTGGGTGAGTAGGGGCAGTGTGAGAGATAAAGGGGGTGATGCAAGTTCAGGAGGCTGGCTACAGACACTGAGGTAGTAACCACAGACACACAGGGGCTGACTCTTGCATCCTCTCTTCTTGCCTCCTCTTCAAAATGCATTGGAGGAGATGGTCCGAGGGGAGGTACCTCACACCTTCTCCTCCAATTGTTTTTGAAGAAGGAGGAAGTGAAAAGAGAGGATGCGAGAAATTAAGGAATCATAAAGACTTTGGAGATTCACTCAGTGTTTAAGACAGGAGAGGTGGCTCTGGTAATAAAAAAAAACTAAACTATGTCTCTGCATGTGTATGTCATTGCAGACTCACACATACAGACACCCGTTTTTTCACGACTGTAGCTGACAAACCTCAAACGCTCTGGAAGGCAACACCTCATCTCTGAGTACACAGCAATAAAACCGTTATGGATGGAATGATATGATCCTTGGAGACCACATTTTTGTTTTGGATCATCCTACTGTTCTTTAAACAATGTTTTAATGAAAGTTGAATAGTTAGACTTGGGTGAAATATTGTCCTCCAGAAAAAGCAATGGGTATATCATACACTCCATATACTGAGCCTTCGCATCATCACAATATCCAAGCCTGAAGTTTGAAATGTCATTGTGTCGCCAGTCAGATATTAAGTATTTTCAAATATTAATGATATCAAAGCTCTACAGTAAATCAATAACAGGGTTGGAATTTGTGATTCTGAGGTCAAAACACAGATAGTCTTAATTTTGCCATTTTGCCATTTTGTTGTCTTTAGTTGCACCATCTCTCTGCACTCGCTCAAGGCATGCAATTTAGAGACACAAATTAAGACCAAGACAGAGACTACAGGGCAGAGTCCAGGAAAGGAATGCACAAGTCAGTCCACCATAGCAAGAAATAGACAAGTTGTGTGAGGGAACAAGAAACAGACTGGAAGAGAGAGGATGTGGCGTGGGGTGTGATGGCTCGGTGTGGTCACTCAGTGCATGGGGGAGTTGTTGCTCTGGTAACTCCCCTGTCCCCAGCCCCTGGCCCCCCATACCATCTCTGTCTGTCGCACCTCAAAGGACAGCTCTTCCCCCTCCTCCTCTCCACCTTCGTCATCCTCACCACTGTGGCAGCTCTGGAGACAGGGAGTGGCAGAGAGAGAAAGAGAGAGGGGGGGGGGAGAAAGAGAGAGAGTTAGAAATAGGTCTTATACAGCAAATTGTATTAAAAACATCAGAAGTCAGGTTGCATGTTTCCTAGACAATATAAAATCAACAAATACTTACCTTTGCCATAATATCAGCATATGCCATATATAGATGGTCAAGATCAAGTTTACTGCAATAAGAGAACAGCACAGGGAACTTAGAAAAAGTAACATTGTCCATTGTCCATTCTCTCCTCGTCTTTTCTCACTGCTGCAGTGACTGATGTGGTAGCAGGGTGGTGTGGTGAGAGGCTGTCTCACCTCTTCTCTGTAAGAGCGGTACGACTAAAATGAAGGATAAGCTGATGGAGTGGGTCAGGTTTTGTCTCTGTTTCCTCCTCCTCTTCTTCCTCTTCTTCCATGGCTTTCTAAACATTGGGAATGTAATGAATTGGGATTCAGTACACATTTCTACACACATTCCAGAAATTGTGTCGCCAACATAAACGTATCACAGCACAGGGAGAAAAAGGCCCTTACAGATAAGTCATCTATCATCTTGTCTTCAAATGAGTAGCCCTCTGTTATCAGCCAGTTGCGCTTGTATCCATCCAGGAACATATTGGATGCCCTGTGCCTGAGAAAGACAAAATGCTCAGGGTTACTCTAGTGGCACTACAGAGGGAACCCTAAGATACAGCCATAGTGATGGTAGGATGAGGTGCATCTCTACCTTGGGACGTTGTACAGTGGGGTCATCCTGAAGCAGGCCACCACTGCCCTGCGACGCTGTTTGGACAGCAGCTTGTGCCACACCATCTTCTTTGACTTGAATGGGTGCTCCGTCTGATGGGGAGCAACACGTCTTTACATTGTCCATAGTATTGTAAGAGTATCGTTTGTGTTACCTCTAAGGTTGAGGTTGTGTAAAAGTCTCATATGTGTGTATAAGGTGTGTTTACAGTATAGTGTGTGTGTACTCACCACCTCAATGTGGTAGAGGACAGCTGACACCTCCTGCACCCTCTTCACTACCTTCTCTGGGTCTTCTGCATCTTCAGTTCTACCAGACGTCTCCTTGTACAGGGCCATCTGCCAGCGCATGGACGGATCCTCAACCTGGACCACAGGGCATACAGTCATTACACTCCATCCATCCATTCATCCATCAATACTGTACATATATACTTACACCTTGTAAACATAGATAAGATATTGCTACTTTACAGTACATGACATATATACACACTAAAAACAGATACAGTATAGCCATTCATTCATATTTAAAGAGTGAATGTACTGTTTTGTCCCCAGTTAAAACATGCCAAGATAGAGAAAGGCCACTCACCTTGCCCTGCAAATGCAGGTTGTTTTGCAGGAACTCCCTCACCTCCTCATCTGTGTCTTTCTGTTCGAGAACAGGCCAGAGAGTAGGGGACATCCATGACACGTCAAAAAGTGTTAAGAATATATTCAAAGTAGATGATCTAGAGGAGCTAGTTTCAAAAGCTTACAGAAAGTATAGAGAGAAGATACAGGGACACAAGTGTCAACACCAAGGCACAGTACCAGGGAGTATCTGATCTTGGCCAGGTTGATGAGCTCCTGGTCTGCAGGAGAACACATGTTCAGCCCGATAGGGAGCATCTTCTTCAAGGCTGCCACGATGAGGGAGGTCTGCACCGAGTATCGGTCCCCACGCCGCTTCTTCTTGGTACGCTCTGCGTCTGAGCCCCCTGCCTATGAAGAGAAAGTGGGGTCAGACAGTCCTATCGCTCTCTGTTCCCCCATACTCCCATACTCCCATACTCTCTGATATGGTTATGATGGTAGAAGACCAATCTGGATTAAACTTCTTCAAGGGATGGAGTAATGTTTGGGATACATAGTAGGCAAAATTGTAGGACTCTTTTGTTTTACGGGCTTTTGAAAAAGGTAGCAGAAATCAAATGCTTTTCTAATTGATATCTTAAAACTGTGATAGCTAATGTATGATTGAAAAATTAATTGTTTAACAAAAAAGGATAGAAAATTTAATACAACTCATGCCTCTACATCACTGCTGTAGTAGTGCTTAATTGTGAATAATTGTTTTATTTTGAGGTGAGAAGAAGGAAATGGATGGGAAGAGGGGGAATTGTGATTAACTTGACAAAGGGAAGGAATGAAAAAAAAAAAAAACACATGCTGAAAAGTCCAAAAAGGCAATCATAAAAGACAAACAGCATATCTAACACTACAGTACAACATCAGCGTTTTGTTTCTCTCCAAAGTCACGCCTTTGTGTCTCAAATGTGCAGCTTGTGAGTGTTACTGTAGCAGTAATAATGTAGGAATGCTCCAGTGCCGGTCCAGCTAGTCACACACAATGCAGCCCCACTCTTAGCAGTGCAGTGTCTGGATAGGCACACCCCATCCCCAGCACACCAGGAACAGCACAAGTCTATGGAGGACTCACTCCCGTCCTAAGGCTGCCAGTGCTCATTACAGACTCTTGTCTGGTCTCACAGCGCCGCTTAGCCCACTCCTTGTGTGTTTGAGTGCATGCGTGCGTGCGTGCGTGCATGTGTGCATGCATGCGTGTGTAATGACCATCTCACAGCTGAGGATAGGAGGTCTTCCTATACAGCAGGGAGTGTAATAGCCTTTACAAACCCTGTCACTCATACTGGCCCACAAAAAAGTACATTGGAAATATATAAAGTATGTGTGCAAGGCAAGCATAATGCCTAATTATGCCTTCTCCTTATGTCTCTTTGTGTAAGAGTGGTAGCAATGCGAACATTGTAGTGAGACTCTCAAATTGTGCATGCTTTAGACATACTGTATGTGATTTTGTGGGTGAATGATATGGAGAAGGGCATATCAAGAAAGTCAATAAGGGAGGAAACCCTCAAACCCACACAATTCATGAAATCAATAGTAGCATAAGAGTTGATAGATAGGTGGAGTGATAGTGGAATGATACTGGTATTATGCTATTGGCATAACAATGGTATTTTAGGTGAACATGGAATTACAGCTTATGTTTCATGATTTAGAGCACCCCCAATTAGGGAACTTTACCACCAAAGCTGGAAAACAACCAACATACAGAACCAGCAACTACACAGTAGAATATGCATAGACTCCATCCTGAGGAACTATCTAAAGGGAAACTCATCAAACTCAGGGTAGGGTCTCGGCTGCAGCAGTACTGACAACCATTCCTGCACACTGGGCACTGCTGAGCCAAGTGCCATGTAACCCTTCACATCACTACAATCTATGGGAGAGTGCTTTCATCAAGCACCTTTAGACCCCCCCTCACACAGGCAAGCATGCACGCACACACGCACGCACACACGCACAGTCATGTCCCTCAATCCCATTAGGTGACCACATACTAATGTCCATGTACTGGATAAGTCACAGCTTGTGTCTGTTTGTGTACATTTTGCACAGTGTGTGTGTGTGTGTGTGTCTGTGTGTGTGTGTGTGTGTGTGTGTGTGTGTGTGTGTGTGTGCGTGTGCATGTGCATATGCGTGTAAAAATCAGTGTAGGTGAACGTTCGGTCTGTGTGTGGATTCTCAGTGGCAGTTGTCCATGGGAGAACTTGATGAAATGCCTCCCTATACTCAGGGTGCCATGCGGTCAGCACAGTGCTCGTGCACAAACACAATCTAACCTCTCCATCTCCGGCCTAGTGGCCCCGCGTCCACACCGACACAGAACACAGAGAGAGAAGAGCGTTAACATGACTCTTACTGCTGACCTGAGATTGCAGACATCCATCACCTATCATAGCCCTTAGTAAACATCCTCTCAGAACAAGGTGGTGGACATATCTTATACTGAAGGAGCTACATCTCAGGCATACAGCCTCTCAATGACTGCTGGTCTCTCCCACTATGAAGCAGGCCTTAAGACTGGAAGTATTAGCAGATGCACTATTGCTAAAACTAGAATTAAAAAGGTAAACTCCTCTCTTAATTGTAATACCCTACTTCATATTCAGTTGAAGCTACTAATAGTAGTGTATGTCCACTCTCACCTTGCTCATCTTGCTCTTACTGTCGGCAGTGAGGAAGGACATGTTGTTGATCTCATTCATCACAACAAAGTTCTGCTCCTCCCGCTTGAAGTTCTGTAGAGGAGGTGGAGAGGGATTTAAGGGGAAAGACAGAGGAAGAGGGGAATATCTGTCAGATGCTATGATGGTAGAGTGATAAGCCATTCTCAGGAAGAGAGGGAGTGAGCAAGGAAAGGAGAGGAGGATGCTCACATGAGACTTGGACCAGAAGATGAAGACTTCTCCCACCATCCTGAAGAGATCCTCGGCATCTGGGTCTGGACAAGTCAGCCACCTCGCCCTGGTACACAACCCAGGAAGTGAGGTTTCCCGCTCACACGTACGCATGCACGCTCACACACACACACACACACACACACACACACACACACACACACACACACACACACACACACACACACACACACACACACACACACACACACACACACACACACACACACACACACACACACACACACACACAGCACATATGCTCATTTGAACATAAAGCATATTGCAATAAAGTCAATCAGCTGCCTGCCACTGAAACAGTCTGAGTCACTTGCCACTGAGTATGTATGTGTGTGGCTGGATAGACAGAGTTTTACAACAATTTTACCTGTTGTTGTCAACATAGCGAATGAGCAGGGGATAGAGGGCATACAGATCCCGACAGAGCACAGCAAACTCATCTCTGATAGTGCCCTCCTCACTGTCCACCTCAGTCTTCCCTTCCAGACGCAGATGGTCCTCCTCAGCCACCACCTTCCCTGACCGCTTCTTCAGCTTCTCCATGGTGGGGATGAAGTGGGACTTGAGCATCTCAGGCTTGGCTCTGCTCACAATAGGCTGGGCAAACACTAGCCACAAGGACACACAGGTTCAAAGGTCAATTCTCTCCTCTATCATTCAATCTCATTACAGTCCACAATCAATCACATAACCATCTGACTTAAAACTATCTCATTCTTAAAACAACAGCAACCTGCCAGTCTCTTCATCCAGGAAGCCTCGTCAATGCCCAGGTTGTTGACCACGATCTTCATGATGCTGCCCAGCAGCTGGTTGAGCTGTTCGGAGGTGACGTCCGTGCAGAGCTGGCCCTCCTGCTCAGGGAAGTTCTCTAAGCCTCTCTCCCACCAACGAGGCAGGTAATTACATAGCATGGGCAGGGTGATCTCAATCACGTGGGGCATCTCAGTGTAACGAGCCCCCGATTCTGCCAGGTCCCCGATCTCCTTCATTAGCACTTCCAGCTCTGGGATGTCAGTACACAACTCCTCCACTTGGTTAGGAAGGCCTAGAACTGGGGCGGGGAAACATTAATAGAAGAAATATTTTTTCCAATATCAATATTATCAATTCTATATTATTCCAATATCAATATTAATCCACGTTACTAGATGAGTAAGAGAATAGATGTGTGACTCACTGGCTCTCTCGCGGGGGGTCTTGGTGGTGTAGACTGAGTATGCGTTAAACTCATTGAGGACAGGTTCCAGGTAGGCCACAGGCATGGCAGCAGCTAAATGGGCCAAACACTCTCCCAGAGCTGGCCTCTGCCTGCATGGGACAGACAATACCATCACCTCCTGTCCCACGCATGCATTATCATCATCATTTTAACAAACCACACACACAATACAGACACCCCAGCCAGCACAGAGAACTGTCTATATCTACTCACTTCTCTGCATGTGGGGTCTTCACAGTGCCCAAGGAGTAGATACTGCACATGATGCGGTAGCAGGATATTTGCAGGTCATCCACTGGGAATCAGAGAGCGGGATTTCAAAACAGTGTCTTAGCAATTCTCTCAGCAAAAATAAGTACTCAAAGAGCTCCCACTATAGTGTACTTAATGCCATGTGCAGACCATAGACCATAGACACTGAGAGCTGAGGCACACTCACAGATGACATCATCCCCAAACTGGTGCTGCGCGATGTGGTCAAACAGGGAGGTGAGGACAGGCAGCAGGGCGATGGTGGTGTAGTTGATATTCTGAGACACACCCTTCACCTGCACACAGACACAGGAAACACATTGACTATGAGGAACCATAAAGGACTATTGGAAGGGTGAAGAAAAAGACTGTTCTCACCTGGTTCCGACTGGACACCTTGCCCAATTTGAGGTTCTCTACCATCTTCTCAATGTCGTCTGCAGCACTCTCAAAGAACTGTCGCAGTCCTGCCTTTACAATCTCAGGGCCAGACTTCATCACTGTTCTGAGAGAGAAGAAGAATGAGTAAAAGAGATGAAAATGTATTTGTTTTACCATACAATGTTTGTTTGAATAAATGCACTTTTACAAATAACAATGAATCATATATGATTGTCTGTTACCTGGCATCCAGTGATCGTGATAGGATATGCAGACAGTTAACCACTGCACCAGCATCTGTTCCTGTAAACAAACACAAACACACACTGTTATCAGAGCTGCAGTTTCACTGACATCTGTGTAGAGTCTGTCAAGTCTGAATCTTGGAAAGTGTTAACTAAGGCAATGAAACCAACATACACTCTGAATACTGCTGGGGTGAATACTCACATGGCAAACAAGCAAACAGTGTGGTACTAAATGTTAGAAAATGTTATGCAAAAAATATTACAACAGGGTTCATTTATGGCAATAATTTTTCTCTATAAAGGCAATGTAATCCAGATAACAATTTAAGTTAAACTATTTAACTTTAACTATACTGAAAAGTTACCAGAACATGTAGTGCTTATTTGATTAATTGTCAGTCTTGCATTTGCATTTACATTACAACTTTGCATTTACTTGAAGGCAGTCCACAGATTTGAATAGGTTGGAAGTTTCTGGATCTTGTAGTGCTTATTTGATTAATTTCCAAGGATTTGACAGTATTATTTGAAAACAGTCAATTGGCCAAAAGGTGAGGTGCATTCTCCTCTTTGCACTCTCCTATTATTACTTTTTTAATTATAACAACCTATCACTTTAGCCGCACCATTATGAGAAGAATCGGCGTCACCTCGAAACTCCTAAACAATCTCGATGGCAAGACGCATCATTCACCCAGTTTTGTCAAAAATTGGCCAGTGGTATCGGAGATAAAGCATGACATGTAAACAGACAGAAGTGTGTGATATACCAACTGACAGAGACCAATCCATTCCCTTCCCCAATGTCATTGTGGGGGACAACTAAAAGAGACAAATGTCGGTGAATGAAGAGGACGCAGGTTAAGCAGACACTGCGTCAAGCCAGCCAGGCTACATGGAGGTTACCTGTTGGAAACCTGTGGAGATGTAACACTCATACAAATACTTACACTACCACTCTATAAACCAGATATTGAGGGCTAAAAACTATAAAAAGACCAGGGTAAGGAAGCTAAAACAACTAAGCATAGCAGAAGCAGAGCTAAAGAGAGAGAAGGGGGTTAGAGAGGGAGGGGGGAGTAAGAGGGAGTGACAGTAGAGGGATAGAGGGATGAGGGTGCATTAATGAGTCAATAACTGATTATGATGAAATGGTAAGAAAGAAAGAGAGAGATGGTAACAGGAGGGTGAAGCATTAGACCACCATGCAGGTTCCTTACCAAAGAGAGAAACTCTGTGTCTCACCAGTGCAGCCAACTTACAGAAGATACTGAAGGAGGGGGAGAGAAGAGGAGAAGGGGAGGACAGGGGCAGGATGGGTGGAAGGTAGGGCAGGAAAGATGGAAAAGAAAGGAAAAAGTCAAAATAAATGGTCAAGCAAATTAAAGAGATTCCGTAAGAGAGTAGGGGAGAGATGGAGATACACAGAGGTACTGGATATATGTAGGGTTGCAAACAGAAACTATCACAAGCAAAGTATTTTGCCAAAGGTTTGTGATAGAGTTTAAATACTGTTCTAAAGTAAGTAAAAATCAATCATGAGTTGTTTGGAATTGTTCTCAAAAGTCTGCCTTGCAACTAACCTCGCAATCATCTCCTTCTCCTTGTTGGATGAATGGCCCCCACTGCCCAACACTTTAGCAGGAGTAGAGAGGAAGTAGAGGCAGTGGTTCTTGAAATACTGGTTAACAAGTGGTAGCAGAATCTGTAACACAGATCCAGAGAGACAACCATTACTCCCCAATATTAGAAATGCATTCTTCCTCCGTTCTTGGTATTGACTGACCTAACATGATTGGATTGGTCCAATTTCATTGCATTGCTTTCACCTATCAAGTCATGTACGATCAGGGTCATTCCATGTCAAATCAAAGCACAAAAGAGAATTCCGACACCCACCATCTCAGATAGTTCTGAAACGGTTTCTGTAGTTAGAAACAGATACAATAAGTATTCCTGCATCATTATTTTGTAGAAATGACAACACTTTTTATACATAGTCCCCCTATTTCAGGACACCAAAAGTAACGTCACAGACTCTTATAATGTCCAAATTAAGCACTAATTTTTGGTATTTGGTCGACAATCCTTTGCATGCAATAACTGCATGAAATCTGCTACCCATTGACCCTACCAGACACTGGGTATCATCTCTGGTGAAGCTCTGCCAGGCATGTACTGCAGCCATCTTCTGTTACTGTTTGTTTTTAGGTATTTTTGCCTAAAATCATATCATCAGGAAATGAAATGCATGTTCAATTGGATTTAAATCAGAAGATTAACTTGACCAGTCAGTAACTTTCCACTTTTTGGCCGTTTTGGGTCATTGTCTTACTGTATGATGAAGCACCATCCAATGGATTTGGAGGCATTTGCTTGTACTTGAGCAGAGATGTTTCCATACACTTCAGAATATACAGTTAGGTCCATATATATTTGGACTCTGACACAAAGTTTTAGCTGTTTACCAAAACATATTCAAGTTACAGTTAATTTCAGGGTATTAACATCCAAAAATGGAGGAAGGGTTTAGGAATTACAGCTCTTTTATATGTAGCCACCTCTTTTTCAAGGCACCAAAAGTAATTGGACAATTGACTCAAAAGCTGTTTCATGGACAGGTGTGGGTTATTCCTTTGTTATTTCTTTATCAATTAAGCAGGTAAAAGGTCTAAGTTGATTTCAAGTGTGGCATTTGCATTTGGAAGCTGTTGCTGTGAACGCACAACATGCGGTCAAAGGAGCTCTCAATGCAAGTGAAACAGGCCATCCTTAGGCTGCAAAAACAAAGAAATCCATCAGAGACATAGCGGCAACATTAGGAGTGGCCAAATCAACAGTTTGGTACATTCTGAGAAAAAAATAACGGCCAGATTAAAATAAATAAAAATAACGGCCAGATTAGACTTTGCCAAAAAACATCTAAAAAAGCCAGCCCAGTTCTGCAGTTCTGGAACAGCATTCTTTGGACAGATTAAACTAAGATCAACCTGTACCAGAATGAAGGGAAGAAAAAAGTATGGAGAAGGCTTGGAACTGCTCATGATCCGAAGCATACCACATCATCTATAAAACACGGTGGAGGCAGTGTGATGGCATGGGCATGCATGGCTTCCAATGGCACTGGGTCACTAGTGTTTATTGATGATGTGACAGAAGACAGAAGCAGCCGGATGAATTCTGAAGTGTTTAGGGATATACTGTCTGCTCAGATTCAGCCAAATTCAGCAAAGATGATTGGATGGCGCTTCACAGTACAGTTGGACAATGACCCAAAACATACTGCAAAAGCAACCCAGGAGTTTTTTAAGACAAAGAAGTGGAATATTCTGCAATGGCCGAGTCAATCACCTGATCTCAACGTGATCGAGCATGCATTTCACTTGCTGAAGACAAAACTAAAAGCAGAAAGACCCACGAACAAACAACAACTGTAGACAGCTGCAATAAAGGCCTGGCAAAGCATCACAAAGGAGGAAACCCAGCATTTGGTGATGTCCATGGGTTCCAGACTTCAGGCAGTCATTGCCTGCAAAGGATTCTCGACAAAGTATTAAAAATGAACATTTTATTTATGATTATGTTAATTTGTCCAATTACATTTGAACCCCTGAAAATGGGGGACTGTGTATAAAAATGGTTGCAATTCCTAAACGTTTCATACAATATTTTTGTTCAACCCCTTGAATTAAAGATGAAAGTCTGCACTTCAATTGCATCTCGATTGTTTCATTTCAAATCCATTGTGGTGGCGTACAGAGCCAGAATTATTTAAATTGTGTCACTGTCCAAATATTTCCGGACCTAACTGTATTCTACTGCTGCCATCAGCAGTTAGATCATCAATGAAGACAAGTTGGCCAACAATAGTGGCAGCTATACATGCCCAAAACATAACACCCCCTCCACCATTTTTCACAGATAAGGTGGTATGATGTAAATCTTGGGCAGATACTTTCTTCTCCAAACTTTCCTCTTGCAATCACTCTGGTACATGATAATATGTAACATGTAACCTGCCCATCCTTTTAGAGAATAACTCATTTCCATTTCCACTTATGGCATTTAGCCGATGCCTTTATCCAAAGCGACTTAATATAGCAAATGAATCATCTATCCATCAGTCATCATAAGATAAAGTAATCAATGTTCAGACCAGGGGCCATAGGAAGTCACAATGCTAGAAGAAGAAATGTATTTATTTCTTTTTTTTACTAACAGGAGAGAAACTTGTACAGGGGGGTAGTGGGGGTGAAGAGGTCTTTAGGAGGGACCGTTAAGATGTAGCCTGAAGAGAAGGGTCTTCAATCTACGGCGGAAGATTGGTAGTGACTCTGCAGTCATGACAACAGTGGGAAGCTCATTCCACAAGCGGGGCGCCAGGACAGTGAAAAGCCATGACCGAGTAGTGCGGCTGCTGCATCCACGTAGAGGCGGCTGTGCCAGGCGGCCAGCTGAGGTGGAAGAGCGGAGTGATCAGGCAGGGGTTTGGGGGCTGACCATTGCTTGCAAGTAGGGAGAGATTGTTCCCTTTGCCGCCCGGTAGGTGAGCACCAGGGTCTTGAATCTGATGCGAGCTGCTACTGGGAGCCAGTGAAGGGTGCAGAGGAGGGGAGTGACATGGGAGAATTTGGGGAGATTGAACACCAGACGGGCGGCAGCATTCTGGATGAGCTGTAGAGGCCTGACGGTGGAGGCGGGGATACCTGCCAAGAGTGCGTTGCAGTAGTCTAGGTGAGAGATCACAAGTGTTTGGACCAAAAGTGCTGCTTCTCTGGTGAGGAATGGACGTAATGGTTTGCACCTTGCAGCAAAGCCTCTGTAGTTCAGCTGATGACATATTCTGCGAATAGTAGTCTCTGACACATTCACGCCTACCTCCTGGAGAGTGTTCCTGATCTGTGTCACAGTTGTTTTGTGATTTACACACCTGAAAAAAATGCTTACTGTCCCATTACTTATGCAGGGCACTGTAATATTCAATAGTATTCAAAGCCCAAATCCGATTTGGTCCTACCTGATAATGATTGAGTCATGAGGAATCCAAAACAATGGTCAAAAGTCACCCATGAACCCTCCAAATATCACCTTTAGAAGATATTATCGGCCAGTATGAAATATCAGATCTCTATAGGTGTTAAGTAACATGAAGCTGCAGCTTGGAGCTTTGTACAATCAATTATCTTATTTATTTATCAGGGATGAAACTATATTTCTACAAAATAAATGTTCTTGGCCCAGCCTCATCAGATCTAGGTTCTTTGTTTGTTTTATTTGTTTTTACAGTTTTTACATATACATTTTATCAAACAGGTACTTTATTATATTTATCTATATTTATCTATTTATTTATTTCATTTTTGTACACATTATTATATTTTTCACATGGTAATTTCAGTTCATTATGGTATATTTTATATGATTTTCGGTGTACATGCTAAGATATTTTTAATTTAATATTGATAATTATAACTGATATAGTTGAGATTTATTTAAAATTTCACCCCTCAGCTGCTCTTCGCACATCCCGCCTCTCTAAATAGACGACCATTTCCTTGTGCCATATATTTTTCATTGTGCTGTGATGTCTCACGGAGTTACTGAAACGTTCAATTCGTAGATCTTGCACAGATCTAAAGCAAAAATGTCGATTTATATCATATTTTTGCTAAGAGTATAATTATATTGATTATTGATCGTCCAACAGTTACTAAGTCACCCAATAGTGCTTTTTGTAAGGTTATTTTTAGATGAATATTGTTTTTTGCCAGACATTCCTGCAAGTCAGACTTGACCTGAGGCCAATACCAAAACCGATAATCTACTACTGCTTCAGTTTCCTCACTACAAAATCTGCATACTGGCATTGTTCAGTGTTCCAAATTGTGAGCATTCTTTTGGTACCAGTCATTTAATACAGCAATTTAAATTGAAAAAAGTGAAGTGATGAGTCAATTGTTTGTATGTATGTTGTATGTAGTTTTATATATTGATTCATAAACCTGATGCCATGGGGACAGAAACATAAAATATCTGTTCCCAGTTATCTTGTGTCCTGTATGGCACACCAGTCAGTGTTTTTGATCTTAAATGAAACTGGTATACCAGGTCTATTTATACTAATATTTTTCAGCCATTTGTGATTTTTAATATGAGGAAGACAAACTAAATCCTTACCTTCTCCTTTTCTAATTTTCCTCTTCCAATTTCATGGCAAGTTTTTGTAATTTTCCGTATACATTGACACTTCTGTGTTCAAGCCCTGAATATCTAACCCTTTGATCATATTATTGGATCTGATTTTAGTTGCTAGTATTTAGATGGTCATAACAAACAAATATGGTGATGGACAACATTGTTTAACACCTCTTGATGGTTCAATACTCTCTGAGAAGTATCCATTATCCATTATTTTAAACCTGTGGTTGCTATACATAACTTTAACCCATTTTCTAAAATATTCTCAAAAATTAAAGATGTCAAGGCATTTATAAATAAATTATGAATAAATAAAACTTCATCAAAAGCCTTTTTGAAATCTGCTATGAAAACCAGCCTTGGTTTCTCCGATGTTTCATAATGTTCTATTATTTCAAGTAATTAGTGAGATCAGACCCTCTTGTTGTGTATCGGATGGTTTGCCATTTCTATACGAATAGTTAAAACTTGCAAGCAATAAAAGTTTGATATACTACTGGTATGCCATCAAGACCAAGGGTTTTTCCGATCTGAAAATGTTCAATTGCCTTAAGAAGTTAATCTTCTGTAATTTGACCTTCACACATATTTGTTTGTACTGATAATAATTTAACATTATCTTAAGGAAATAAGTCATTGCAATAATCATCACTGAGTGTAGATGGAGGAGACTGAAAAGAAAACATATGCTTAAAATAATGCGCTTCCTCTTTCAGAATATCATTTGGTGATACACAGAATAATATATTATATTATTCTTTTTGTATATTCTTTTTGGTCACATTTCTGTATTGAAGGTTGAAGAAAAAGTGTGTACATTTTTCACAATTTTCCATCCAATTCGCTTTGTTTTTGTAATATGCTATACATGATCTTTCTTGAATACATTTCTCCAGTTCTTTTTGTTTGTTTTCTAAGTTGTTATGTTCTTCTATAGTACAGTTTTCATCTGTATCCACTTGTCCTGTTAGTTTCTCTATTTCTGTTATAATTTCTGCCTAATCTCTTTTAACCAGATGCTGGAATACTTCTGTTTCTAACTACAGAAACCATTTCAGAACAACCTGAGATGGTGGGTGTCGTGGCTTGTTGATTAGACATGGATTGACCCATCAGTGATATCTTCAAGGAAGGCAGCCAGCAACCATTCTGGAGAGAGGATAGACTGCTCATATCAGCTGCTCATATCTTACCTTGGCAAAGAACTTGATCTCCTGTTCATGTGGGGACTTCTCCACTCTACCACTGCTAACCACAGCCTCTGCAGGGAGAAAGAGGCACAGTCATTAGGAAGCTACATCTCATAGTATATGGCTCTTCTCTCCCTGTCAGTAGTTTATTTTAAATCCCCTACAGTACCAAGATGGGCAATGAACTCCTGGGCAATGTCCATCCACTTGAGCAGCTTCTGGAGGAAGCCATAGGCAAAGCGCTTCTCAATAGAGGAGATATCCTGCTCCATGTCTTTCAGCCCTCTGAAGAATGATGAGAGGAGAGAAAGGAGGAGATGGAAGGAGAGGGAGAACATGGAGGGAGTTAGAGCATGGGCCCCACCCTGCTCCATGTGGGTCACTAGAGAAGTGTTTAGCAGAGGGCGATACTGTGTACTGTACCTGGTGACAGCATATCCATTTAGCTGTAGGAACTTGAGCAGGTCTTGGGCCTTCTCTCTATCCCGGGCCTTCTCCTTAGCCGTCAGGGTGTCGTAGGGCACAAGCAGGGGATGGCTTCCACCCCCTGAGCAGCAAAGCACAGATTCAATTTGCAAATCCAGAAGAGACCAGACCAGAGATCAGACCATTCAAAATTATAGAAATTATTTGCAAAAGCCTTTAGGGATTATGTTTTTTATTTTTTTGTTTTTTAAAAAGGGGGACTGCTGCCTCACCTTTACCCTGCAGCTCCATCTTCTTCTTCCTACCCCAGGTGTTATGGTAGTTCTCAGCCAACTGTTCAGCCATAGACTGGAAGGAGAGAATAAAACAAATTTCCTGCAGTACACTGCCCTAAGGTGTGTAGACCTGCCCACATATCCACTATTGCATTCACAGTGTTCTTTACCTGTAACTCTCTAGAAAGGGCCATTGCAATAATGTCCACTGGTTGAGGGCTGTAGCCATGGCTGGGGTCATAGGTGGCCTGGGGAAACACACAGCACAAAGGAACTGTATGTGTATCAAAGTCTGCATTACAGAGACCTACAGATGATCTAATAGATCAGATCTTTCTCTCCCCCTCCTCCTCCCCCTGTACCTGAGCAGTTTGGGAGATCTTGCGTGTGGTGGCCTTCTTCTCCACTTTCTCTGTCTCCCCATCTCTGGCCTTCTCCAAGGTCCACTCCCATGCCAGCATGGCCTTGATGGACTCTTTAATGGGCCAGCGATAGATCTCCTTATCCTGAGGCACACAGTGACAGGGAGGGGAGCTAACAGTGAACCTCCATACTGACATACACAATTATATGTGTTATATGATATGCAAGCCAATAAAAAGGAGGAATGGTGAGAGGTATGTCAGTAATATGAAGTGATGATGATGATGAGTTTGTTCTATGAGTTTGCTCTGAAAGCTGCATACCTTCTCAGAGAAAGTCTTGTATGGCCGGAGCATGGGGTGGGTCTTGGCATTCTCATCCAACACTTCTCCAAATGTCCAGTTATTCTGAATCTGAAAGCAGATATGGTGGTGAGCATCAATATAATTAAATAACACTATTCACCTGAATAGTTCGCATGTCTTTTGATGGTGAATTGGGTGGGGATGAGGAGCATTTAGAGACGTGACAAACCTTTTCAAAGGCCCACTTGTCATGTGTGTGCTCTGCATACTTGTTAATGAAGGTGTCCAGCCTCTCTGGGATGATAGTGCTGCAAAAGAGTACATGAAATAGTCCAAAACCACAAAGCTATTCATTCAATATGTATATACTATGTATAATTATATCTTCATTATCTGAGAATCTGCATTTGACATAATTAAATGATACCAAGACATCACAATCTTTTCCCACCCAACCCTCTCACTTGGTAGTTTCCACAGGTTTGGGGTCAAAGTTTCCCTCAGCGTCAACTGAGGCCTTCTTCTCTGTGTTGGAGGAGAAGCTGGCATCCACATAGTCAGGAGGGATGGCTCCTGATATGGCACAGATGCATGGCATGGCAATCTTGAACAGCTCTGCATCAAATTTCTAGAATGGAAAGAGGGTTAGGGAGAGAGAGGGGGGGGGGACAAACATGGGAAGTGCCCTTCATGTTACAATTCCAGCATCAGTATAGCGGACCAGGGTTCAAATTGTATTTGAAATAATTTCAAATATTTAAATTCATATTTAAAGTTTGCCTGATACAATGGAACAAATTAAATAGTCCAAAAAGTGCAGACCCCGCCCATCTAGCACTTCAGGCAGGAGTGTTATGTAGGGGTAGAGGGGTATCAAACTCTCACCTTGTGTGCCAGAGACTCAAAGATCCCCCAGAAGAGTTTGCGTGTGAGATGCAGCTCCTCCTCTGAGGAAACCCCAAAGTTGGCCCAGCCATTGGGCAAGCAGTAGTACTTCCAGCACCGCTCGTAGTGGTTGGTCAACAGCTGAAAGTATCAGAAAAGAAGAAAGAAAAAATGTCCCCTGGAATGATAACTACATAAGATTAGATTAGATTAGATTCAACTTTATTGTCATTGTGCAGAGTACAAGTACAGAGACAACGAAATGCAGTTAGCGTCTAACCAGAAGTGCAAAATAGCAGAAAGTGCAATGAACAGTATTTACAGGTAGTGCAATATATGATCAGTAGTAGTGCAGTATAGTATAGCAGTGCAGTATAGCAGTATATGAGTAACAGTAGCATTATAGCAGAATAAATAGTCACAGTATGAACAGTGTAGCAGCATATGAGCTGTATGGGTAATGCAGTCTAGCAGTATATATGTATTAACAGTAGCATGAGGTAGATAGCAGAATAAATATAAATGAATATGGAATGCCGTATAAAGACACAGTTGTGAGAAAATCAGCTATTTTGAGAGTGAACATTCCACAATCTCTGTGAGCAGATTTTAATATTGTTTAGTCAAACCTTTAGAGGCATCTTGGCATACTCGTTGAGAATAGGCACATCAAATACTAGCCTCCTGAGCAGATGCTGCAGCATGGAGGGTCGAAGGTACCTAAGAAAGTTTAAATAATTAAATACAATAGTAAATCATCAACATTAGATTCATTCTACCCAAGTTTGGCTGTCCAATAGCTTTTTATTCAAATTCAAGAGGGTAAAGTCAAAGTTTCAGGATGACTATTCACTGATCAGTAGTGGGTTGGGGGTGTAACTGACTTGACGAGGGACATGAGGCACTCCTCGATGACATCCCTCTGGGCCTTGGTGAGGGCACGACCGCGTGACAGCCGGTAGATGGTGTGGAGCATGGAGTCAATCATGATGGCGCGGTGGTCCGTGCCCGGGAACAGAGGGGCACACTTAGTAAGCAGAGGCAGCACAGCTGAACACAGGTAACGGTTCAGAGCCAGGGCCATCTCAGTGGTGCTGAAAGTCACCTACAGGCGGACAGATGGAGACAGATCACTGTAAGGCTGCAATCAATCTTTCTTTGCAAAACGATAATGAAGATATGATATATTACAGACCGGCGAATGACACCCAATTGACCACATAGGTCCATGATGATAATTTAGCTAAATGGAGTGTACGGTATCTTTAGCATCTATACTGAACATCAAAAGACAAGAGATCACCCAGTGCCCATGTATCTCCATTACTCCCTATGTGAAACTCACCGTGTCGAGGGAGGCTGCAGCCCTCATGTCTGGCAGGAAGCCCACCTCCAAAACATGGAGCATGAAGTCCTGGTTGTCGATGCCGTAGACTCTGTCCAGGAACAGCACCATGGATGCCTTGTGGTCCGGCACGAAACTGGCTGACATCTTGGGCTCAATAGTGTGACCATCTGGACAGAAACAGAGAGAGTGGGAGATCAAGACAGATGAAAAAATCTGTCTTGAATTAAAGAATAAATAGCAAAAAATGAATTCAGAGATAATGTCTGACCAAACTGTCCCAATTGCCTCTGTCCGTCCATGCCTTACCTTTACCATAGGCAGGGATCTGGACAGACAGGCTGATAACTCCAACCAGGTCCTCTATGGGCACCAGGGACCTGAGGATGGCCCTGATCCTCAGAGCTTCTCCTTTACCTGCTTGGATCAGCTGTTAGAAAGTGTTCAAGGATCATATGAGCAAGATACTTCTAAAACACTCTACTCCCAAACTAACCATATCTGTTCTGCATCTCCTGTCTTGAAAGCTATAGAGATCAATTTCCTGAAAGGCCATTTTACTCACATGCATCTCCGGGGCACAGCGACCCAGCAGATCGATGAGGGCGGAGTAGAAGGACATGATGGCATTTCCAAGATGGACACGGTTCTCCTCTTGCTGTTCTTCCCCACCAAACCTGCCAGTGAGGCACAGACACATCTCTTTAGCTAGACATGTGAAAGTAAGGCATATTTATGAGAAAATGAAGCGTTCTTGACAGTGAATATTCCACAATGAATAGATTTCAATATTGTTTAGTCAAACAAAGATGAAAGAGTTTAATGAAAAAATAAATATTTTTTTGTTCTTAAATTATAAATACCAAACTTTTCTTTCACAGATCTTACATAGGGAAGCGTCTGTCTTTCTTGACAGTGGGCCCATCCCTGGCTGGGTCCTCAGAGATCTTGATAGCTTCCTCAATGGCAGCCAGCAGGCCATTCCCCCCCTCTCCTCTCAGGGCGGGGCCAAAGCACTCGGGCCGACGGATAAGCAGCCGCACCACAACGTTAGCATTCTCCTCCACACTCTCACCTGTGAGCAGGATACAGAGAATGCATACAGTATAACTGTTATCACTACTGCTAGAAATCAAATCAAGTCAAAATTGATCAACTGTATATAGTGCATTTCATACAAAACAAGCGATACAATGCACGTAACAATAAAAATTAAGAGAACAGTACAACAAAACAACACCATTCCAGCTATGGGAAGCAACTAACCATTGACAAAGACAGCAAAGCGGAGGAAGTCAAGATATCTCTCTCCCCCACCGGGGTTCCAGCCAATGTCAGGGTAGCCCTTGGAGATTAGCATGGGGCAATTCTGCAGTCCACAGCCTGCAAGGTACGTCACCACCTACACCACAATAAAGACAGGAGGGACAGAGAAAGTTAGAAGAAGACAAATGTACTACTTCATTCATGTATCTGTCATTTAATTCTCTATCTAACCTTCTCCAAGTCTTGCTCTTGAAGAGCCAAGGCCAGCTCATTGTTATCTATGCAGGAGGCTGCAGCCACATCCAGTGGGGTAGAGCCACGCATACCTGTAGCAGGAACAGTAAAGCATCAGTTTGTTTATCTCACACATAGAGCCACTGGCCTCTGAGAGTTGTGAATGATAAGATACTGTTTGCAGTATTACTCACCCAGGCCGATGCCACTGTTCTGCAGCAGATAGCTGAGGTGGTCAAACATGGAACGCTGGTTCTGACGGCTGATACGACAGAAGTAGCACAGGAAGCGACAGCAGTTTGTCACCATTTGTGGGAATCGAATCTCCTGGACACACGCACGCACACACACACACACAGGGTGGGATTATAAGATTATACTGTACAAAATCTGCCTCACTTACATTGAAAAAGTGAGACACACAAAGTGTTATTGACATGAAGAGTACCTTAGAGTCTCCACCTCCACCAAGCACATTGACCATCACCTCCATGACAGTCTCATGCATGCCCAGGGCTCGCATCAGATTGGGGTGCTGGTAGAACACCTTATTGTTCATAATATTCCTAGAAAAGACACAGAATAACAAAAATGATATGACTACACTAGTGGCTTGTTTTTCCTTCCTGGTTACTGTTCCTTTTATAGTGTGTTTTTCATGAGATAACTACACAAATGAATCATGTACAGTAACCATTTCTACAGTTCAGTTCTACAGCTAGTCTCTATCTCCCCCTCATGATGGCTACACACACTGACCCAATGCTCTGGATCATGAGCCTCTCCTCCTCTGGGCCCATCTGGACAATAAGCAGCGAGCGGATCTGACCCAGACACTCCAGCAGGTCCATGGTATCCTGCACGGACACAGCGTTGATGGCGTAGGCCTTAGGCAGGGCCCGGGTCAGCTCACCCAGACCATCATACTGCCTGTGCAGCAGACTGAACATCAGCCGCACCAGTTCTGGGTTCTGGATGAAGGACTCCTGGGCCCAGTGGATCATGGTGTGGGAGATGAGCTCCTGTAGGGTGCCTTAGTAGAAAAAAACAGTATTATTAAGATATCTGGTAGCTGTACATACTGTACTTGTGTCAGTTGTTTAAAAAGCTTTTTCTGTCAGTCATTAATGGATTCTTACTGGGTTTGACCTCTTCCTCTTCCTCTGGCTCCTCTTCCTCCTTGTTCTTACGTATGTTCTTGACCCTGTCCACCAGACTGATAAGTCGGCCCCTGAGAGAGGTGTCCACCTCCTCCTCCTCCTCTTCCTCCTCGATGTGCACACCTGAAACAGAGGAATGGACAGAGAGGTGAATAGAAGATCCATATCCTGAAGCACCTGTGGCAATGTATGTGTTGGGTAGGCTGAGTAAGATAGCCAGCACTGAATCACATTCCTTTCAACCTCAGATATTTGGCAATAAAGTAATGAATCTTGAATCCTGAATCAAGAGGCTGACTGACTGACCACAGTGAAGCAAGATGTCATTGTGGAAGTCTGTTAAAGTGTCCCGAACTTCCTCGGGCACTGGGCACTCTTCTTCCTCCGGACCATGCTTGAAGTTGGTCAGCAAAATGACCTGAAAGAACATAAATAGTAGGGACTGTCAGTCGATATAACACATTTTTTATAACTGTTTTTCTATTTGTTGATTAATCCCGGGATAACTCTTTTGTTTGCCTTAGGTTTACAGTAGGTGATCAGAGAAACAGCTCCCTCCATAAGTATTGGAAAGAGGAAGCATTTTGTCTTCTTTTAGCTCAAACAAACAATTACTATGAGGTTAAAGTATATATTCTCATCTTTAATTCAATGTTGTTGTTTTTTAAGATTGGTTTCACCATTTAGAAATTACAATCATGTTTATACATTGTCCCCCTATTTCAGGGAACCAGTAGTATTGTGAAATTGGCTTGACAGGTGTTTCTGATATGTCATCACATCATTTGTGCAGGCATATGTCAATGTCTAATATTGATTTCAGGCTTTGGAGACTGCTATTGGTATCTGTCAACATGAGGACCAAAGTGGTGTCAATGAAAGTCAAGGAAGCCATTGTTGGGCTGAAAAATCTGAAAGAAAACTGAAACATAGCCAAAACCTTAGGCTTGCCAGAATCAACATCTTGGAACATCATTAAAAAGAAAAAAAACCCACTGGTGAGCTCAGCAAACGCACACGGACTGGTAAGCTAAGGAAGACTTCTACAGTGGATGACCGAAGAATACTCACCATAATTAAGAAAACCCCCAAAACAACTGTCTCACAGATCAGGAACACTCTCCAGGAGGTAGGCGTGAATGTGTCAGAGACTACCATCTCCAAAATGTGTCACCAGCTGAACTACAGAAGCTTCACTGCAAGGTGCAAACCACTAGTTATCCTCAAAAAGGATGGTCAGGTTACAGTTTTCTAAAAAGTACCTACAAAGCCTGCAGAGGCCTGGAAAAAAGTTCTTGCGGACAGATAAGATGAATATTATCATGTACCAGAGTGATTGCAAGTGGAAAGTTTGGAGAAAAAAGAGCTTCCTAAGATTTTACAGCATACCACCTCCTGTGAAACATGGTGGAAGGGGGTGTTATGGTTTGGGCTGGCTAACTGGCTAACTTGTTTTAATGTATGATGTTACTGCTGATGGCAGCAACAGAATGTATTCTGAAGTGTACAGAAACATCTTGTCTGCTGGAGTACAAGCAAATGCAAAAAAGCAAAGGCGCTCCCTCATACAGTAAGACAATTACCCAAAACATATTGCCATAGCAACCAGGGAATTTTTCAGGGACAAAAAGTGGAAGGTTCTTGACTGTCCAAGTCATTCTTCACATTGAAATCCAGTTGAACATGAATTTAATTTGCTAAAGAGGGAACTTCAAAACAAACAACTGAAGATGGCTGCAGTATAGGCCTGGCAGAGCATGACCAGAGAATATACCGAGCATCTGGTGGGATCAATGGGTCGCAGACAAAATATTCTTTCCAATACTTTTGGAGCCCTGAAATAGGGGGAGTATGTCTAAAAAATGTGAAACCAATCTGAAAGAAAAAAACATTGAAGTAAAGCTGAGAATCTACTTTTACCCTTTTATTAATTGTTTGATTTAAAATCCAAACTGTTGGAGCATAGAGCTAAAAGAAGACAAATGCTTTGAGTTCAAAATGCTCGCTCCTCTCGATCTCAATGTTGACTTTGATTTGAAGCCATTTATTAGAGTCTTTTTGTGCAAAATTCAAATAAACAGGTTTTACTGGATTGTTGCATCTATAGAATATCATTGTGATGATCATGTAATGTATTTTTCATTTTGAGAAATGTTTGTATTGATGGAACTGTTGTATTTTTGTATTAATGATTGAGAATTAGAAGATGATTTTTCTGTATTGACAACTTAAACAAGACAGACTGGCTTGCTGCCGAAACGTTGGTTAAATAAATAATTAGCATCGTAGAAGAGTATGCAGCTCTCTTTCTATCTTTTAAGTTTCACCCCTTGAACCTGTACAGACCTACTAAATAGTTTTACATGTGTACCATCCCACAGGTCAAAAGCTAGTTATCTATATTTCATTAGTCTTAATTGCTATTCTCTTTGTTTTTGATATTGTCTTTGTTTCTATAGTGCATTGCAATACAAATGTTTGTATGAAATGTGCTATCCATAAAGTTTGATTTGAATTCATTTGATGTGGTGATATTGGTGGTGCAGTAGTTGTTGTACCTGTTCCTGGGGTGGTGAGCGGAACTCGCGGGTCTTTCGTGCAGTCTCAGCGGCGCTCATGGTGAACGCTCTCATCAGCTCGTTGTAGCGCATGCGCTGGTTGCTCTGAACACTGTTGACAAACTCGTCTGAGTAAGCCACGATGCCCTCCACTCTGTGTCTCAGCTCACAGTCACAGAAGTACTGCAGCAGTGTGCACATCTGAGTGAGGAAAAAGAGAGAGACGGAAAGACAAACAGAGAGAAAGTGAATACACAAATAGAGAAAAACACACTGCTCATAGTACCTTTTATTTTTTTATTCCATTCCATTCCTTTTTACTTTTTTTTTCACTACATATTTTTTAGAACCAGCAACATGATAACATGTCTGTGAGAGACTCTGACCTGCAGTTTGACAGACTCAGGCAGCTTCATCTGAAGTAATCCTTCCTCCAGACCCTCTTCCTCCTCTTTCAGCTGTTCCTCTATCGCCTCAGCCTCCTTCTCCTCTCCTTCCTTCTCTCCATCCACTTTTTCCACTTTAGCTTCCCCCTCTCCCTCCTCCTCAATGTCTGCCTCATGCTCCGCCTCATGCTCTTCCACTCCCTCCTCCTTCTCCAGGTCTTTAAGTTCCTCCTCTTCCTCATCTCCCACTCCTTCATCCTTTAGTTCTACCTCATGTGCTACCTGCTCCTCACCCCCCTCCTCCTTCTCTTTTACTTCTTCCCCTTCTTCTTTGGTGGTAGTTTCCTCCTTCTCTGTCTTCTCTCCCTCTTCTTCCTCCTTTTTTCCAGCAAAGACGCTGGGGTCGATCATCTTGAGAATGTGCATGACGTCTTCATCGTCGAAGATCCCCATGATGAGGAGGGTGCTGATGAGCTTGAGGATGGGCACAAAGTGGAACTCCACACTGCCCCCCACAGGGTCGCGCATGGCCTGGCTGCCATCCAGCACAGCCTCCGTCAACATGCTAATGGCCTTAGTCTTCAGCTCCTGAGAGGGGAGCGAAAGGAGGGATGGATCACAATGGATTAAAAAACCTTGCAGAACTTAACACCAATCTAGTCATTTAACATTTTACGAGTCATTTGTCCTCCTCTGCACAATGTCTACACTTTCTTTGAATTTCATGTCGCTTTTACCATTATATGTGTGAAAAAAACAAACAAATAAGAGTCCTTACTTGCAATGGAAAGACAGGGCTGAGAGTGTACATGTCAGGATCTGTGCCCACAAAGTTGATGGCAGAGAAATGCAGCTTGGGCCGTAAGCAGGTGGTGAGTCCCACCCCGGGAAGGGCATGGGCCTTCTCTGCGTCAGGGTAGAGAGTGATGCTAAGAGTCTCCTGGGTCATGGGCACAATGAATTCTCTGTTGGTGCCCAGGCGTGCTCGCTTGGCAGACTCCAGGTGGATACTGATGAGCAGGTCGTAGTAGCCACTGCGGAGGGGGCCTGGCAGGTAGGTGTTCTCTATGGCATAGAAGAGCTGGGACTCGTCAACATGGCTGCACAGAGCGTGAGCCACGCGGTTGTTCCCCAGCGCACATACAGCACAGTAGAGCATAAGGGTGTGAAAGTGGAATTTCATCAAGTCCAGTCGCTCTGAGAGCTCCAGTATATCAATACACCTGGGGAAGAGAGGACAAACAGAGATTGATTGAAAATAATGTTATGGTCAAAATTGATGGATGATTTAGTCTTAATTTGTCTCTCAACACTTGCAAAAAGTATTTCATTGATCCTAAACTATTTTTATAATATTATAACTAATCATAACTAAACAGTATGGTTCTGACCTGTTCTCCTCAGGGATGTGGAGAGCCATCATGATGAGAGGCTCAATGCACTCCACCATCCAGCCCTGCCTCTCGCTCACCCTCCCCACCTCTGGGTTGAGGAAGTGGTTAGGCATGCGGCTCCAGATGACCGGTGTCAACATCTGGACATCCAGCCTGGGGGGGCACTGAGGAACCGGGTTCTTTCTCTCACTACGGAACATGGCAGCTGAGATTGGCATTATGTTCTGATACAAAAGAGAAATGGAGGGGGCAAGTAATAAGACAGAGAGAAAAGAGAAAGACAGAGAGTGAGAGTGGTATAAATCAAAACTTCAATTGAAAGCAGGACAAAGGAACTAATATTGAGAGTTCGGGAGCGAGAATAGGAATAGAAAGGTTACTCCCAAGAGGGCAGGACCACAAAAGCAGAAGAAAAAGGGAACAGAACTCAAACAATATGAAGTAGATTATGTAGGTGGAGGAAGATTCTGACCTTGAGTTTGCCCAGCTCCAGCTGCAGCATGTTCTGACTGGAGGGCTGTACGAAGACGGCAGGGAAGAGCTTGGTGTTGGGCTCCACCTGAATCAAAAGACCTTTGTCTTACACCTCCATAACACAGCACAGCACAACACAACACAACACAACACAACACAACACAACACAACAGAGCTCCAGAAAACACAGCCCACTCCCCAGACTCCTCAGGGACTGAGCCCACACACCTCCACAGAGGCACCTGCCTCCATAAATAGAGAGAACAAGATGATGTCATAGACACCTACAATAGTGCTCTGGAATGGAGCAATGTGGCAGGCATCTTACTGGGGTCCAGTTCTAAACCAGCTATTATAAGAATGTATGGCCTAAATTACATACAGACAACAATTTGCACTACAATGGGTGTGTAAACACTGTGCCTTCCTAAAATAGAATGAAACATAATATACAAAATAAAATACATAGTTTCAAAAAACAGTTTTAAAGGAAATTAGATTGAGTGTGTCTGCATATATACAAATTGCTTTGGTGGTTCTAGCTAAGAATTTTAAAGAGCAGTAGAGGTAAATTGTCTGATCTGGTCACAGAAAGATTGTAGACCTGTGGTGCCACCAATAAGTTGGTAAAATGGAACAGTATAACAATGAAATGATAATGCAGATATTAGCCACTGTAATAGAACTGACTAGTGTTCATTATTTCACTTTCCCCATGATCCCAGAAATGGAGACAGTGTGAAAAACTGCGCAGGTTAGAATTAAAAAAAACAAAAAACGTTTTTCAGCTATATTGCCGATTGGTCACGTTAGCCATGTTACTTGTACCAGTACACATGTCTCGAATATCAAATACATTTTATATATATTTTATCACGCTCTAAAAATAGCTATATTTACTAGTCTCTTATGGAGCTTCCAATACAAACTGTCTCCAGGCAGCTCCACAAAGGTGAAGGCATCTGTTTCTATATAAATCAATGCTGGTGCAACGACGTGAAAGTGATTTTGCAAACTTGTTCTCCTGACCTGGAATCATTTTTCATCACCTGCAGATCGTTTTACTCTCCATGTGAATTCACTTCTTTTATATTGGCTGGCGTTTACATCCCACCGCAAGCTGATGTGCAAGTGGCTCAACATCAACTTGCTGACCAAATATTAGGAGTGAAGAGAAGGAGAGAGAACATGTATTCTCCAGTTATTAACTGTTATTAACCAGTTATTAACCAAACAGTTAATAAACAGTTAATCAAATGCCCAACCAGGGAGGAGAAGATTTTGGATCATTGTTACTGCACCATCAGCAGAGCTTATCACGCAGTTCCCCGCGCAGCTCTGGGACTATCTGACCATGCTCTTATTCATCTGATCCCGGCATACAGGCAGAAACTAAAACTTTCTATACCTGCTGTGCGGAGATCTAAGAATTGGATCAGCAGAGAAGCAGTGGAGGAGCTGCGTGACTGCCTGGATAACACAGATTGGGAAATTTTTAAGACTGCTTCCAACAACCTGGATGTATACACAGTCTGTAACGTCATACATCAGCTTCTGTGAGGACAGATGTGTTCCAACAGGCACCAGGGTGAGTTACAACAATGACAAGCCCTAGTTCACAGAAAGACTCAAACAGCTTCGTTTGGAGAAAGAGAGGGCTTTCAGGAGTGGAGACAAGGAAAGATTTAGACTGGCTAAGTACACGTTTGGCAAGGAGATTACGGAAGCCAGACGACAGTACTCAAAGAAGCTGGCACAAGAATTTGCAGCCAACGACTCCTCGTCAGTCTGGAAAGGCCTTCATGAGATCACAGACGGCAAAACCAAATCCCCCAACTCTATCGACAACCTCAGACTTGCAAATGCCCTGAATGATTTCGACTGCAGATTTGACAGACAATGGAACAGTCCTGCCTCTGACCCACACAAACAACCCCCCTCCACAGCTATCACACCCCTTCTTCTCAGCCTGGACAGAGACACCACCCCCCCCTACACAACAGACCCAGACAGCCCCCCCCCCCATCACACCTCTCTCCATCCAGGAGAGAGACGTCAACAAACTGTTAAAGAGACAGAACCCCCGCAAGGCAGCTGGACCAGACGCTATCTCCCCCTCCACACTGAAGCACTGTGCAGACCAGCTGTCTCCAGTGTTCACGGACATCTTTAACACCTCACTGGTTGAATGCATCGTACCTGCCTGCTTCAAAACACCCACCATCATCCCAGTTCCCAAAAAGCAGAGGATCACAGGCCTTAATGACTACAGACCAGTTGCCCTGACCTCTGTGGTAATGAAGACCTTTGAGCGCCTTGTGCTGACCCACCTTAAGGCCATCACCAACCCCCTCCTCGACCCACTGCAGTTCGCCTACAGAGCCAACGGGTCTGTAGATGACGCAGTCAACATGGGTCTCCACTTCATCCTCCAGCACCTAGACTCCTCCTGCACCTAGGCCAGGATCCTGTTTGTGGACTTCAGCTCCGCATTCTACACCATTGCCCCAGCTCTTCTCCAGGACAAGCTATCCCAGCTGAGCGTGCCTGAGCCCACCTGCAGTTGGATCACTGACTTCCTGACAGACAGGAAACAGCACGTGCGGCTGGGCAAGCTTGTCTCGGAGCCCCAGACCATCAGCACTGGAGCCCCACAAGGCTGTGTGCTCTCTCCTCTACTCTTCTCCCTCTACACCAACAGCTGCACCTCTAGCCACCCTTCTTTCAAACTCCTGAAGTTCACGGATGACAGAACCCTCATTGGATTAATCTCCAATGGGGATGAGTCTGCCAACAGAAAGGAAGTTGACAGCTTGGCTTCCTAGTGCAGCCAGAACAACTTGGAGCTGAATGCCCAAAAAACTGTAGAGATGGTAGTAGACTTCAGGAGAAGCCCAGCCCCAACCACCACTGAGGGGTCATTCAGATTCCTGGGGACAATAATTTCACAGGACCTCAGGTGGGCGGAGAACATAACCTCCACCATCAAGAAGGTCCAGCAGAGGATGTTCTTCTTGCGGCAGCTGAAGAAATTCAACATGCCGCAGAAGGTGAGGGTCGAGTTCTACACGGTCATCATTGAGTCCATCCTCAGCTCATTGATCACCATCTGGTTCGCTGCCTCCACTGCCAAGGACAAAGGCAGACTGCAGCGGACCATTCGGTCAGCCGAGAAGGTCATCGGCTGCAACCTGCCGTCTCTCCTGGACCTGTTGCACTCCAGGACCAGTAAGAGAACAGGAAAGATCATCACTGATCCTTCCCATCCTGGTCACCACCTCTTCCATAGACTTCCATCCGGAAAAAGGTTCCGGTCAAAACCTTGCGCCACCTGAACAGTTTCTTCCCCATGGCAGTGGGGCTCACAAACAAGCTCCCTGCCTCTCACTGACTCTGGGACTTCCACTCCCCCACCCTGTCACACACACACACACACACACACACACACACACACACACACACACACACACACACACACACACACACACACACACACACACACACACACACACACACACACACACACACACACACACACACACACACAATGCACCGACAGTGTAATATATATTTATTTAATATTATTCAAATTTATAGTGTACATGCCCTATACCCATTTCACAGCCTCTAGCCTCACTGCTTCTCTTAGCCTTACATCATTTATTGTTTTATTGTTCTATTTTGTAAATTAGTTTTTGCTATTTTGTTAATATTTTGCTATTTTGTAAATGTTTTTGTTAATATTGTTTGCTTATATATTGTTTTTTATGTCCCATGCACCAACCTCACCAAGTCAATTTCCTGTATGTGCAAATATACATGGCCAAATAAAATAATTTTGATTCAGATTCTTTGATTACGATGCGATCACTTTACCAGCGTATTATGATGTCATGTCCCCTCTGTGTCCCCTACTGTTCTATCTCCCTGCCTCCTTTACCTGGTAGAAGGTGTTGATCTCCTTCCCATTGGCTGTGAATGTCATGAGACCTGTTGCCAGGTCGACCAGGCAGCCAACCACCAGATCCTCCTGACTGAAGCGAGCCTGTTGTGTGTTGCTGCCGAAGTCCCCTCCCCACACCATGTAGCAGTTACTGTGCTTCATACTGCCAGGGACAGACAGACCACACTGTTACATAACATCTATAGCATATAACATATATATGTGCAAGGAGAATTTATTTTGTTACATTTGCAATTGCAAACTGTCTGCAAAACGTAAAATTGAAATGAATAAATCACACCTGCATGTCATGAAAAACTTTTAGTTCTTCTGTGATCTGTGATGAAACTGACCTGTCATGAATGTTACCCTTGTCATCTCCTACAGTAACTGTAACATTGCGCACTTTGGTAAGGTCAAAGGTGGGGTCATACTGGTGGTAGTCAGGGGTAACCCAGCCAACCCACACACCGGTGGGCTCCTGCCCAGCAAAGATTCGTACAGAGTAGTAATACTGCAAAAAGAAAACAGGACATAAAGGGCACTTATTATATAATATATGACTTGTTATAATGTGTTAAAGTGATGCTATGGGATAATTTACATGCAGCTCAATGCCATGGGCACTCTATACAAAATGAAAGTGAAACTTAACAGTACTGCTGCTTCAAAAGTTGGCGCTGATACTAGGGATAACTAGGGATTCCATGGCTGAATGAAGAAAGACAGTGATTGAATTCATGGATTATATTTGTACACTACGAACTATACATTGACCATCCAAACCCAAAACGAGGTTTAAAAAAATACAGAAATAGTTTCAATATCCCGTAGCTTCTCTTTAAGGAACAAATATTGACGAACAGACTGAGAGACTGAGGAAGAGTCTAAATTGCCATTAATAAGAAGCTCTTTACTGTAACTGTGAGTGAGTAATTTTAGATGAAAACATTTCAAGTCTTAACATTGACATGATATTCCAGTTAAAGCCTTGGTGATGTGAGAGGTGTTATGAGAGGGTAGTGTTGAGCTCACGGTGGTGGTGTTGAGGATGATATCCACGTCGTCTCTGTCATCTGGGACCACGTCCTCCACCAGACGAGGTACCATGGGCGGGGCAGGGGGAGGGTTGATCATAGCAGCCTTCTTGGCCTTGGAGAAGAACCTGGGGCACACACACACGTCCCAACATTCTGATTGTTTGAGATATTTCACTACCTCACAGAACATTTGATACCTCTCATTTTTATCACTAGCTCAGAAGCTCTAGCAGCCCAGTCGTATTTAATCCCTTGCCACCTGCACTAGGTTTTCTTTCTGCCTGCCCCCATGAAGCAAAGTGCCCCTATTTCTAATGCTTTTCTCTTTTCTCCCTAAACAACCCAATTCCTACCCTATCTTCTTTCCCTTTTCTGAAATGGTGTCCTTCTCGTTCTCCTTGGAGCCTGGGACCTCCTTCGGCACCGAGGGCTCTTTCTCCTCCTGCTCCTTGCGACTGGCCGACTTTTTCAGCACCTCAAACTCTGAGTCAGGCTCCACCTCCAGCACCTCATCCTCTGGGATGGTAAGGGTGCGGGTGAGGGGGGTGGTCCCAGCCGGAAACTTGAAGGTCTCGTGGAATTCCACGGGCATGCTTAGTCTGAGGAACAACATGTCTGTGTTGGCGTTCTGAGAGCCAAAGGTCTTGTGGTTCAGCTTCAGACAGGGGGCGCTGTCTACTGTTCCATCCACACGGGACACCTGTGAGAGTACATACAGCATGGGAGACATCCTGACAGTGTCTGTTTCATGTTTATCTACAATCATATTAAACAGCTATTATTTTGTTACATGTCATGCAATACGTTCTCTAATTAATGATGCAATAAATTTAAAGTCAGGGAACTGAAACATTACAGACAGTATTCTGAGATGGGATCTGTACCTCAATATGGTCATGATCAGTGGGCAGAGGCACAAACTGAGGCAGGCTCTTGCTGAACCACATAGTGATGTCCCTCTTCATGTTGATGGCAAAGGGTTCAAAGCCCTCCTGTAACCCACAGATGGCAAAGTAGCGCAGGCTGCTGACGTTCTGACCCAGGTTGATCCTGCCCACTTGAGACAGGCCCAGAGTGCACACTGGTATGAAGCCTGTGAGAACAGCATCAATACAATAGTGATCTGGGGTAGTTCAGTGAGCAAAGAAAGCCTTTAGATTATGTGGCTCTGAATTCAATCTATATTGTGCTATGGCCCTGTCCCAATGCATCCCTCCTTCCTCCTTTCCTTATACTGTAGTAATCATTGATCTAACATGATTGGATTTGGCAAGTTTTCCACTGCATTGTGGTCAACCAATCATATAATATTAGATCAGTGATTTACCTCAAGGAAAGGAGGAAGGACGAATGCATTTGAAGAGTATAGGGACAGAGCCTATGACTCATGATGTATGTGTCTCTCTTACCCTCTCCGATCTCTATATCTTTGAAGGCCATCTCAGAGCCTGAATCGCTGATTAGCATCTCCCCGTTGAGTGTGAACATGATGTTTTGCTCTGCAAGGTCGATCATGCAGCCTACCACGTCACCCGACAGCCACTGGCGACCAAATGGCTCGTTGCCCACGTGCCAACGTTGGGCCTAGAAGAATATAAGTCAAATCAAGTTAACATGGTCTGGCTTTGAAATAAATTAAAGGGATGGTTCAGCCTATTTTCATGTTTTAAATATCTTACCCTGAGTTGTCCTCATAGGCCAGTAGGGAAAGATTCTCCGGTTCTTCGTTATCTACTTTGCTACCACAGCACAGGCTAAAAGTTAGCAGTGCCGTCTCCAATCGACCATTCCAATGGTACCTAGTTTAGCATAGTTGAAATGACATGCTAAAATCTCCTCAGACAAACTTCAAACAAAGTTTGGTAGCAGCTATGTATATACAACTAAACCCAACTAAACTTTGTTTGAAGTTTCTATGAGGAGACGTTTGCATGTAATTTCAACAATAAACTAGTTACCGTTGGAATCCTGTCTATTGGAGAAAGCACTGCTAACTGTTAGCCTGTACTGCGGTAGCAAAGTAGATAACGGAGAACCAGAGAATCTTTCACTACTGGCCTATGAGGACAACTCAGAGTAAGACAACATTTCACCTGAACATGAAAATATCAATTGTATAAAACATAAATGTGGACTAACAATCCATGGTTTATTCATATATGTATTACAGACAGACAGACAGACAGACAGACAGACAGACAGACAGGTGGTCTAACCTTGTTGCCATTGAAGACGTAGGCCAGTTCGTCTGCTCCGAGCTCAGTGTCGGCACGGACGTTGGGGCGGGCCCAGCCCACTCTCATCTCGCCTGTGGTCACTGCCTCAAACTCAAAGTACCACTTCCCCTGGGTCACAGCAAATGACTTCTCTGCCCTGAAGATGCGCACCTTGTCTCCACGGGTATTGTCAAGGCCATGGCCACCTAGGGTAGAGACAGAAAGAATAAAGTTATTCTGAGGGTCAGGGTTGGTGAATGACTGAGTTTTGAACTGTGTCCAATAACAAGGATATAAACGGAGGAATTGATATGATGAGGCTGTTTACTGACTCATGTACACAGACAAACTTACTGCTCTCCTGGTCGGGAGGCTCAATGTTGTAGCCATAGCCAATGAGAGTTCGGACAGCATTGTTTACACTGTCTCTGTTGGTTTTCTTGGTTTTCTCGTCCAGCAGGTTGTAGGGCACCAGACGGGGGTTACGCTTATTCATGATGTCCTGTGAGTGGGAGTAGAACAAAATAAAACGAGTGTTATCCAAATATGATATTTCATTGTCTAGACAATGTGAGGGAAATATAGATTACAAAAGTAGTGTAGAAGGTGTAAAAGCATATATTTTTTTATCTAAGGGAGAGGAAGTGAAGGAGAGAACAATAACATCACAATGGCTCAGGACATAGAAAAAAGTATACCTGCACAATACTGTAGGTCCATCCTTGTCGCACCCGGTCCCTTGCCCAAACGTTATGCCCATTTTCTGCCAGTTTCTCTACCAGCTGGTTCTGATTGGGCGTCAGTTTAACGTGGCTTAGGTCCAGGGGGGCAGGTTTGTATCCATTGCTCATCACATAGCTGAGAGAAGGGGGCAGAGAGGGGGGGTATAAACTGCTGCTGGCAGTATTGGTTGCTGAAGAAGGTAAGAGAAAGGAAGCAGGACACTAGCATCATATGGCTTATACTGTACAGCCAATGTTCTTGGCATAGAGCACCTACGTCTTGGGGAGCTTTATCTTCTTTAGGTTCTCTTCTGCTTTCTCATCCCCCATGCCCACATGGCAGCCCAGGGCCAAGAGAGTTCTGCAGGATGACAATGCACCAAACATTATAAACCAAGCCTTGTACCTGGGTTCCAATAGTATTTTAAATCCAGCAACAACAGAGCTGTCAGCCCCACACTCACTTGAGCGTCTCTCCAGACATCTGCAAGTTGTAGTTCCTCTCTGGTTCTGGAAGGTTCTGGAAGTCTACCAGACAGGGGTGGAGCTTCTTGTTGTCATCGCGGAACTGTGGGAGTATATAACAGCAGTGTAGAGTGTACCAGAGAGCAGTCATATTATCACTGTTATTACAGTCATATTATCACTGTTATTACAGTCATATTATCACTGTTATTACAGTGCACCATGAAACATCATTCCATTATTACAGATCAATATCCCATCTACTCAGCATGTTGTGGTTGGTTGCGCTCTGTGCTGCTGTGATGCTGACTCCAGACTCACCACTCCATAGGTCCAGCCCTGCTCGATGCGGGTTATGGCCCACAGCTCGTGGATGTTCTCTGCCAGCTTCTCCCGGATGCGCTCCAGGTGTGGAGGCAGCACAATCTGAATCAAACAAAAGTCAGCTGAGGGACATTAACTTGAAGATCAAAGAGACAGCAGCTAATGCACAGCAGCTGTGTTGTCATAATGATATCACATGCAGATGAGACAGGTGTATGGGAAATTGAGTACTGTCAGGACCGTACCTGAATGGTGTCCACAGGGCAGGGAGTGAAGGAGGTGTGGGTGAGGGACTGAGTGGGACCCAGCAGGTTTCTGACTCCATCAAAATCATGCTTATACTCTTTGATAGGCTCGATGCGCATCCTGTCTTTGGGCAGCAGGGCCTCATAGCATGGGGCGTATCCAGGCGGGGGCAGGAATTTAAAGTCTCCATGACGCCCACCCAGAAGGAAGCGAGCTCTAAGATGAAAAATACAGTCAGGTTTTTATTTACCTGAGAAAGTACCTTAGTGATCCTCACTAATGGTCTACATAGTCAGTCTCTTTTCTTTTCTATCTCAGGATAAGAGCACATTGATTTCTGGTCCAGTCAAGCCACGAGCCACATCACAGAACAATATAATTTGCATCAATCAACCAAAATATTGACTCGTCTCCAATGCTTATCAGTTCCTATTGTTGCCTGTAAATATAAATGTTTCATTATGAGGCATCTCTAATATTAGGCTGTTTTTTTCTATCACCTATTTTGTCGCTTGGACAGATTGCTTACTTGACCCCAGCAGAGAAACTGATGACGGGAAAGAAGAGGCCATCTACGTTGAAGTTCTCAAACATGCCCTGCACTGGGTGCCCGTTGATGCGGAAGGAGATACTGGGCACACTTAGATCCAGACAGCAGCTGACCACATCATCAGCGGCTAGGGCGTGCTCACTGGGTGAGGCCACTTGACGGGGGACGTGTCCTGAGGGAAAGAGGAGGAAATCAGGGACAAGTGACCAAACATGAGTTCAAATAATAATTACCAACACTGATCCATAGTCCCAGCTTACCTGACCAAAGGTCTAGGCCATCAAAGCCATAAGAGTAGAGGTCATCTCCCACGCCATTCCCTCCCCAGCCCTCTCCACCCCCAGGGTAGGGACTGTAACCCTCGGTCAGGGCCCAGCCCACACGCAGATGAGAGGCCTGGGCCGTCACAAAGGGCTCTACGTAGTCCACCATCATCTCAAAGTACCACTTCTTATACTGTGTGGAACCCTCACATGTACCCAGGAAGATGTTGGGCCTCACACTGTTGAGGGAAAGAAGAGACCCTTACAAACCAGACAGGTATATTCAATAGTAAGATGATGGCATGGTAGTTAACCACATCCTACCTGGTTACATAGTTTACAATGTTGGTCTGCAGTAGGAGATCTCGCCCAGGAAGCAGGTTTTCTGTGATGAGGTTTTGATTGGACCTCACAGCCACACCGTTACACACACAAAGAGACCGTAGGACATCCAACACCTGTGAGAGAACAGAGACAGAGACTGTGAGCCAAAGTGGGGCCAGAGAGACGGTGTCCATTTTAGGACATCCTCAGTTCTCAGAAGATAGAGTCAGTTGTCAGATCAAAAGGATCTTGTTCTCAGATCAAACTCCCTCAGGTGTGAGACCAAACTGCCATACTCCCTTAAACGAAAAGGCCTTAGACGAAAAGGCTATACTCCCTAAGGCCTTAGACAAAAAGGCTACCAGAGATTTTTAAATACAAAGATACCCAGAATCTGCTTCTTCAATAGTAGCTCCTATTAAGGCTTCATCATGGCCGCTGCTGTTAAAACATTACCATGGTTACAGTGGGACAGACAAACCTTTCAGCCTCAAACCAGTCATGACTATTCAACAAAACCACAAATCCATAAATAATTTTCAAGTTTCTTTTCAGTTTGCATCCTTTAAATTAGATGCCAAAATGTCCTCAGAGACACGTATTTTTAGTGAATCGAGTGAGTCAATTCACCTTTCTGGGTTATCTTTCCTTTACTTCTTGCTGAAAATGGAGGCATGCACAGCATTTTGGGAGCATTTTGCCCGAAGTCATGTCGAAAAGCATTCCGAAATATGACATCAAAAGGAGAACGACACAAGTAGGAGTGACGCCACTGTCCATAGACGTGAAGACCCACATCATACATCCTCCTATGGTTTTAAAACATATATTTTGTCACTCTGAATGAAGCCAACTTATCATCTGATCATATCCTGTCATTTCTTTATCAGCTGTTTACTTTTTCAAGTACTTATACAGGTCACAGGATTTTAGCATATAGCCCCTTTTACACCCCCTGGAGGTGGTGTATTGGTGTGTGGAATGTTTTCTTGGCACACTTTAGGCCCATTAATACCAATCAATCATCGCTTGAATGCCAAAGCCTATTTGAGTATTGTTGCTGACCATGTGCATCCCTTCATGGCTACAATTTACCCATCTTCAAATGGCTACTTCCAGCATGATAATGCACCATGTCACAAAGCAAAAATCGTCTCAAATTGGTTTCATGAACATGAGTTCAGTGTTCTTCAGTGGCCTTCCCAGTCAGTTGAGGCTGTTTTGAGTGCAAAGGGAGGCCTTACCCAGTATTAGTATAGTGTTCCTAATAGTGCTTGGTGAGTGTGTGTATACATATATATATACGTTGTTAGATTTGTGGAAATATATTGTGCAATCTTCCCTTTAACTTACTACTACAATATGCCATGACAATCTGGTAATCAAAAGAGGTGCATTACTTCAGTGTAATTGAAAGATCTGATCTGCAAAGCCTAATTTCATGACACCCGCATACAGAAGGCCTGTCATCAGCTGAAACCAATAAAACTAAATAAAAATGTTGCTAAACTAGGGTGATTTTAACAAGGAGGGGAACCAAATGAAGCTATTTTAGGTTAACAGAGCCAAATGATCCAGCTCACTGAAAAGACTCAGAATGCCCACCATTAGTTTATGACCTTGTGTGGCAGTTATTTATATAGCAAGTGGAGGGCCCCACCCATAGACTAACACACACTTAAACACTAATGGGCATTGGACCAACCACCCCAAATGAAAACATGCATGAACATGAGTATAGACAGTTAAAACAGAAATCAACATCACAGTTACATTGGTTAATGAGATAATGCAACACAAAGAACAGAAATGTTTGCAACAGAAGGGAGCAATGTAGCAATATTGATAGAATTGTGGGTAACTGTGAATTTCAGTTTTTCAAAAAAATGAAATAGTTTTATAAACCATATTATAAAGTAAAACTGTATTTGCAATTAGAAAATAATCCTAAATCTTATTATAAGCCTAAATCTTTGGTAACTGAAAAAGTTTAAAGATTTTTTGGACAATAGGTAGATTTCCAGGACAGTTGAAAGAGAGTGAGATAGTCTTATTATGGTAGCGGATAAAGTTAAAGATGGTTTGGTTGGTTGGATGGATGGATGGTTGGTTGGTTGGTTAGTTGGATGGATGGATGGATGAATTGATAGATGAAAGAGAGGATGTATAGGTGAGAAAGGGGAGGTATAGATAGATCAATACAATTAAGAGGTCAGCATGGGTGATACAGAGTGAAGCAGTAGTGACTGGTAAGGAAGATGGCTAGGTTGTTGAAAGGTTAGATAGATATAAGATTGGAAACATAGAAGGTTAGATAGATAAGCTTAATAGCCTAATAGTTTAAAACATTTAATAGGTATCAGAAAGCTTTTATCAGGGTTGATAAGATTGTCTGGGTAATTGAAAGAAAGTGAGATAGTCTTCTTATGGTAGCGAATAAAGATGGTTTGGTTTGTTAGAAGGATGGTTGGATAGATGGAAGAGAGGATGATAGATAAAAGAGGGGAGGTATAAATAGATCATTACAATTAAGAGGTTAATCAAGTATGGATTATACTGAGTGAAGCAGTAGTGACTGGTGAAAGGAAGAGAGGATGATGCTACGTAGTTGAAAGGTTAGATAGAGTTAAGGTTGGAAAGATAGAAGGTTAGATAAATAGTATGTTAAAAGGTCATAGATAGATAGATACATAGAGAGATAGATAGATGGATAGATGGATAGATGAGAGAGGGGAGGTATTAAGAGGTTAATTAATATGGGTTATGAAGTGAAGCAGTAGGGGCTGGTGAAAGGAAGAAAGGATGGTGGCTAGGTAGTTGAAAGGTTAAATAGATAGAAGGTTGGAAAGATAGAAGGTTAGAGAGATAGTAGGTTGAAAGTTGGATAGATTTTTACAGTTGCATTGGTGTGAATAGCTTGAAAGGTATAAGAATAGCGGTGGTCAAAAAATGGGTTCCATAGACCTCCATCTTAACATTTGCACTTTCAATTTTGAATAGTTTAAAAAGTATAATGATCTTGAAAAAAATAAATATAAGCAAAGCCAGTTAGAATTCTCTGAGAGTTTTAAAGTTGGATTGGTGTGAATCGCTTAAAAGTTGTAGGATGAGTAGCATGCAGAAAATTCTGAAGAATTTGAATAATAATAACAAGAATAAGTATGAGCTAAAACAATAGTTAAAACAATAAGTCACTGGAATGTCAAGAGTTTATATTCCAATCAGTCATTGGAATGTCACACTATTTATCTAAGCAGGATTAATTACCTTAAAAAACAGCAAATGCCATACATATGTTCTTATTGACAATGATATGATATATTGCTGAAAATACAAGAGAGTATAGCCAGTTCATCTACGGCCTTACAGAGTATAGCCTTTCCGCCTAAGGCCTTACAGAGTATAGCCTTTCCGCCTAAGTCCTTAGTGAGTAAAGCCTTATCGACTAAGGCCTTAGGGAATATAGCCTTTTTGCTTTTGTTTAAGGGATTATGGCAGTTTGGTCTCACACCTGAGGGAGTATAGCAGTTTGATCTGAGAACTAAATCCTTTTGATCTGACAATTGACTCTATCACCTGAGAACTAAAAAATTTACACCGTACAGGGAAGAGTGTGGATCCATGTTGGGGTCTGCATCTCCACTGTTCCTACAGGAACTAACCTTGTGGTTCCGCCCATGTTTGTCCAGCAGTGAGATGATGGACTTAATGTGGTTTTCCTGGATGATGTTCAGAACCTCAGGGCTCTCAATCAAAACACAGGACAGGACTTCCAAGATGCCTGGCCAGAGAGGACAAATGGAGGAGTGGAGGAGTAAGTAGTGTACAGAAGGACACTAAGTCAGATATGCAATGGGTGACAATGTGTAGAGTACCTGAAGAAGCCTCCAAACGGTCCAGTTTGCTAACAAGCCAGTCCAAATTATCACAAAATAATGCACAATTAGAGCGATTTCCTCTGATGAGGGAGGCTGTTAGAAAAAGAGGAAGAGAGAGAGAGAGAGAGAGAGAGAGAGAGAGAGAGAGAGAGAGAGAGAGAGAGACCATAATGATTGGTAATTTCAACATTCCTATCAAATGCATTGTTATTAAGAGTGTGGTGACAGAGCTGATAAATTGTACACATTAGGGTTGAGCTTACCAAGCAGCTCATAGAGCAAGTTGACAATCTCCTTCCAGGACTCAGCAGCTTCCTCTCCAGCAAATTCAGAGAAGTGGGCAGCTGTGTTGTACACGTTCAGCCGGTCAATGCATTCTAGCACAATGGTAATCATGCCCTGATCATAAGAGTAGAAACAGGCTTAGTTCATGTTGCAGTAGGGGAAAGTCATATACCAAACAAATATATAAAGAGATTATTCATTGGTTTGTGATGGCAGCTTGCCTCTTCTTGGAAGAGGTTCTGTCGGTTACGGAGGGAGCGCAGCTTGGTCTGTTTCTCCTCATGCTCCAGTTCCTCCTCAGGAGGGCGGAAGTAGAAGATGAGGTCCTGCAGAGAGAGGATGACCCCATCCAGAGGTAGGGCCACGGGCCCGGGAGCCTTGT
This sequence comes from Argentina silus, assembly GCF_951799395.1. Classification (NCBI taxonomy): domain Eukaryota; kingdom Metazoa; phylum Chordata; class Actinopteri; order Argentiniformes; family Argentinidae; genus Argentina; species Argentina silus. The sequence continues at coordinate 29,120,300 of NC_139653.1, forward strand.
TTTTCCCACTCAGAGAGTCCAGACCCCTGAGACACGGAACAGTCACACACATTAGCCTATTGGTGGTGTCTATGGTTATCATCAAGATTACTCATCATTGGGATCCATCAAAGTAAACAAGATTCTGTCACTAGTCCCTGAATGAGATGCACAACTAAAGTGATATGCAAATGTTTGTATGTAGTGATTTCAGCCAGTTGATACTTTAACATAGAAGAAGTTGTCATAGTCATGAACTGGGAGGTCATATACATTGTGAGGTATGGATCCCAGTATTACTTGATGAACTGCCTGAAGAGGCCAATGGTGCTGTAGATCATACGAGCAGCCTGAGACTCCTCTGTCTGGGAGCGTGCCAAGGACAGGGCATCGTCCATATGGCCCTCTTGGTGCAGTATGGCCTGTGGACAGAGAGGGAGACAGTTAGCAAGTCATAGAGTACATGGCGTTTCTTTATACTTATAGAGGCATTCTATTCTAAGTGTAGTTGATATACATGTAAATGATGCAAATGTATATTCTATATCTTGCAACTCCTCAGTACCCAGGATATGGTTAAATTCTATTAGCCCTGAGACATTCAGTAAACTGATTACATCCTTTAAGGGTCAAGTTGTTTACTTGACCCTATTCCTACTAGGCTAGTTAAATAACTTTTACCGGTCCTAGGGGCTCCTATGCTAGATATTGTTAATCGTTCTCTCTCCTCTGGCTGTGTGCCTAGTTCTCTTAAGGTAGCAGTCATTAAGCCTCTATTGAAGAAACCAAACCTAGATCAGAGACTCTTAAAAAACGATAAGCCTGTATCTAACTTGCTCAAAAAAACTTGAGAAAGCAGTAGCCCAGTAGCTCACTACGTCTCTGAAACAGAATAGCATATATGAAACCCTGCACTCAGGTTTTAGGCCCCACCATAGCACTGAGACAGCTTTAGTAAAAGTAGTTAATGACCTATTGCTGGCTTCAGACCAGAGCTCTGTTTCTGTCCTTGTATTTATTTTTTGAAGAGCAGCTTTTGATACTGTTGATCATATTGTCCTTTTAGAACGATTATATAATCTTGTTGGTTTGTGTGGTTTAGCGTTAGAGTGGTTTAGATCCTACCTAACTGATAGATACCAGTTTGTTCTACTAGATGAGAAAACCTCAGTTCCCTTCAGTACTAGGCCATTTACTGTTTTCTCTGTATATGCTACCCCTAGGCAATATTATTCATAAGCATTTCACTGTTATACAGATGACACTGAACTCTATATTTTGATAAAACGAGGAGAAGTATCACGGCTGGACGCTTTATAAGCTTGTGTTTTGGACATAAAAAAGTGGATGGTGGGCAACTTCCTACTCCTCAACGTAGACAAGACTGAGATGCTTATCCTTGGCCCGAAGAAATAATCTTGACGGCTGCACGATCACTCGTAAGCAGGTAGTAAAAAACCTTGGTCTTACTATTGACCTTGATCTTTCATTTTATACACATATCAAAACCATATCAAAAATTGCCTTCTTTCATCTCTGTAACATATCTAAGATGAAACATTTTCTATCATTTAGTGATGCAGAAAAGCTGATTCACACATTTGTATCCTCGTGACTTGATTACTACAATGCACTATTATTTGGCTGCGCAAATTCTTTGCTGTAAAATCTCCAACTAGTACAAAATACAGTTACTAGAATCCTTACTAGAACCAAAAAGTATGATCACATTACTCTAGTACTTGCGTCTTTACACTGGCTTCCAATTAAAGCACGAGCAGACTTTAAAATTCTATTATTAGCCTATAAAGCCTTACATGGACTCGTTCCCTTGTATCTCACCGACCTCCTTCAGCCATATAAACCTTCATGTGCATTTGGTTCACAAGATACAGGGAAATTAGCCGTTCCCAGATAATCTAAGCTACAGCACGGGGCAGAGCATTTTGCTACAGAACACCCCATTTCTGGAATAATCTTCAGATTCATGTTAGGGCGTGTGGCACGGGCTACACAGATTGGGGGCAGTGGTGGTTGCCCCGGGCATCATCCGTCTGGCTTAAGTCATTGTCTGTGGGCGGGGATGGGTTGGTTGGGGCCTCTGCTGCAGGCCCTCCAAGTGCAGGCGTATGGCCCAGTACCGTGCGGGCTGGGATGGTCATGGTGCTGGCACTGGGCATCTCGGGTTCATGTTGCTGCTCCCTCTACTTCCCTGATGTCCCTCTGGCAGGCCGTCCGTGACAGAGTGGATGCGGTGTAAGCGGGCACTGGCCTTGTCCTTTAGATGTATTTTAGATGTGCCAGGGGCCACAGGCCACCTGCTTTATGCTGATTCTCTCCTACTGTTTAATATATCCGTTTTTCAGTTTGCAACAGCCTCTAATCTTGTGTTGTCCTCTTGTGCTTATCTGTCCGGGGGGCTCTGAGCCCTTCAAAACTAGACTCCAGTTCCTGAATTCGTCCAGGCTGAGTCTACTCCACCCTATATCCTGGTCCTTGCCGCCCCACCCGGGTCCCACCAGAAAGATGCTGTTCATTATGGACCCCTGAACTCTTGCACCACATTCCACATTCCACATTAGTTTACTGTTCAGCACCTGATCAGCTAGAAATGGATGGGTCCCCCTGGAGTCTAGTTCCTCTCAAGGTTTCTTCCTTTGAGGGAGTTTTTCCTTGCCACTGGGCCCTATATTTTTATCCCCTCTGGGGAGTTTTTTTCTTGGCTTACTCCTGGGGGTCTATGATTTGGTGTTAGATCATATTGTTTGTATTGTATTTATTGTTTATATTATTCAGTATTATTTTTGTTGTGAAGCACTTTGTGACATTTGTCTATATAAAAAGCGCTATACACATAAACTTGATTGATTGACTGATTGATCTGAATGATGGGAATATTCTATGATTGTATATATAGTTGGAAATTAGATGTTACTGTGCTGAGATAACACGAACACTTATGTATATGCACACTTGCATTGACACCTAAATAAAAATCAATCAATCAAACCCTGCTGGTCCAGATAATGATACACAATAAGCAGCTTCATCACCCTACCTTCCTCTTCATGGTACCCAGACGAGCAGCTTTGGCATCCAGCGAGGCATAGGTAAGCCACAGCCCTGTGGAGACATGCTGGACGAAGCACATGGACTCTCCATACTTGATCTCTGGGAAGCCCATCCCCTCCACATCACGCTTTTGGGCCACCTCCACCTTCTCCTGCTCAAGGGAACCAGAGGGGGGAGTGGATGGGTGGGGAGGAACGAGGCAAGAGAGGGAGGAATAAGGAGAGATAGTGTTGAGATATTAGGATAGGAAGATAAGTTCTGAAAGTAATGTTTTGAGCAGTGTGAATGATGTAGTGTTGTTTTTATGTGTTGATGTTTTTCTGAACATAACTGAGCCGAACAGAACTGAGGAATGAAAAAGATGGCAAATGATTAGACCTTTGACACACGGAAGCAGAAGGCAGACAGTTTGGTGTGGGCCTTCTCAGGGTCCACCACCAGGAGCCCCTTCTCCTCGTCCAGACACAGGTATCGGCCTGTGGTCATGTGACGAACCCGGAATGACTGGCCCCACTTCATGTGGCTGCCGCTCCAGCTACAGGTGGAGGGAAGGGATAAACTTAAACTTGCAGAGTGATAAAGGAAAGGAAGGCAGTGAGATGTGCTTGAGAAGCCTAACACCTGGAGGAGAGATAGAGCAGAGAGGAAGTAATCACCTGATCCTCAGTGGCTCCAGTCTCCACAGGGATCGAGCCTGACTGCACACAGCCCCACCCTCATAGTGGGCCATTCTAGTGAGAGGGGAGGAGAAGATAGAAGTGTCAGTGCTGACGTGAGAGTGACAGGGTGACAGAGTATGTGTGCCCCAATATCCACACTAGCATATTACTTATTTAAGCAAAAAAGCACGAGAGGCCGTGCTTTATTGTGAATGAAATCACAGCTGAGGGGCGTTGTTAGGCAACCCATCAGCTGTGACTTTATTCACAATGAAGTACAGACTCGAAAAAAAAGCCCTTGTGTTATGTTCACTTTTTGGACCCTTTGGTACTGTTCACCAGGTCAAATTGACTCCAATATACACTCACCGGCCACTTTATTAGGTACACCTTGCTAGTACCGGGTTGGACCCCCTTTTGCCTTCAGAACTGCCTTAATTCTTTGTGGCATAGATTCAACAAGGTGCTCAGGTCCTCAGAGATTTTGGTCCATATTGACATGATAGCATCACGCAGTTGCTGCAGATTTGTCGGCTGCACATCCATGATGCGAATCTCCCGTTCCACCACTTCCCAAAGGTACTCTATTGGATTGAGATCTGGTGACTGTGGAGGCCATTGGAGTACAGTGAACTCATTGTCATATTCAAGAAACCAGTTTGAGATGATGTGAGCTTTGTGACATGGCGTGTTATCCTGCTGGAAGTAGCCATCAGAAGATGGGTACACTGTGGTTATAAAGGGATGGACATGGTCAGCAACAATACTCAGGTAGGCTGTGGCGTTTAAACGATGCTCAATTGGTATTAAGGGGCCCAAAGTGTCCCAAGAAAATATCCCCCACACCATTACACCACTACCACCAACCTTTGAGTAACTGTTGCCTTTCTATCATCTCGAACCAGTCTGGCCATTCTCCTCTGACCTCTGGCATCAACAAGGCGTTTTCGCCCAAAGAACTGCCACTCACTGGATATTTTCTCTTTTTCTGACCATTCTCTGTAAACCCTAGAGATGGTTGTGCGTGAAAATCCCAGTAGATCAGCAGTTTCTGAAATACTCAGACCAGCCCGTCTGGCACCAACAACCATGCCACGTTCAAAGTCACTTAAATCACCTTTCTTCCCCATTCTGATGCTCTGTTTGAACTTCAGCAGGTCGTCTTGACCATGTCTACATGCCTAAATGCATTGAGTTGCTGCCATGTGATTGGCTGATTAGATATTTGCGTTAACAAGCAGTTGAACAGGTGTACCTAATAAAGTGGCCGGTGAGTGTATATGGTGTGTGTGTGTGTGTGTGTGTGTGTGTGTGTGTGTGTGTGTGTGTGTGTGTGTGTGCGTGCATGCGTGTGTGTGTGTGTGTGTGTGTGTGTGTGTGTGTGTGTGTGTGTGTGTGTGTGTGTTTGATATCCACAAAGAAATTGGGAGGTGATTTTGAAAAGAGTGAGAGAATCCTTATGGACCAGGAGTAAGGGGGGAGGGGGGGGGGGGGGGCTTGGGACATTTTCTTTTGCCCATATTGTCTATAACATGGTGGAAAGAGTTGTGTGTTCAATCTATGAAATGTGCTGCAAATCTTATTGAGCGAAAGACAAAAAGAATACATGTGTGCATAAGTGTGTACATGTGTGTGCACAGATATGAGAGCAAATTAGAGATGAAGATAGTGAACTCACTTTTTTATTTCATATTTACCATGACCTGTCTGTTTTCACCTGCAATTTCCACTCTTTCGTTACTCTAAAGTCAAATTGACCCGAATATCAGATCAGGGGCATAAATGTGTGTGGGGGGGGGGGTGTAGCATGTGTACTGAAAATGTGTTATTTTACATGTTCTTCACAGAAAATAATCTAAGGCCATGGAGTTTCAGGTTGAAAACATAATTCATTGTATAATTTTTCTTTTAGTAAAATTTTATTTTAAATTTTAAAATATTTTGTGATAGATTGTGGTAGTTTCTGCCATGCACTCAGAAATATAGTTCTCAAAACAACCACTGGATTTGTTTATCAAGGTAGCGTGATAAACAAATCTTCGTAATTCAACTGTTAGTGTAGAGATATTATTGCAATGTATGGTAAACAGGTAAAACGTATCATAGCTGTTATTTTATCAGAGAATAAAGCACGGCTTCAAACACCTCTCGACCAATCATAATTGTTGTTCTGATCAAACCGTAAAATGAAGTAATGTACTGGCCATGCATTCCAAGTAGTATACAGTACCCTCCATAAGTATTGGAAAGAGAAAACATTTTGTCTTTTAGCTCTATACTCCAACAGTTTGGACACACCAGTTTGGAAATCAAATAATTAAATCATATAATTTTATTTTTTCAGATTGGTTTCACCATTTACAAAATACAACCCTTTTTATACATAGTCCCCCTATTTCAGGGCACCGAAAGTATTGGAAAATTGGCTTGACAGGTGTTTCTGGTTAGTCAGTTTGTGTAGACATAAGAGAGTTGTCAATGTCTAGTATTGATTCTAGGCTTTGCATTTGCCCTTGGAGTCTGCTATTGGTGTATGTCAACATGAGGACCAAAGAGACATCAATGAAAATCAACAGTTTGTAACATCATTAAAAAAGAAAGAAAGCACTGATAAGCTCAGCAATAGTAAACGGACTGGTCTCACAGATCAGCAAAACTCTGCAGGAGGTAGGAGTGAATGTGTCAGAGACTACCATCTGCAGAATACGTCACCAGTCGAACTACAGAAGCATCACTGTAAGGTGAAAACCACTACAGTAGATATCCTCTAATAGGATGGTCAGGTTACAGTTTGCTAAAAGGTATCTATCTATAAAGCCTGCAGAGGTCTAGAAAACGTTCTTGTGGACAGATAGGATTAATATGATCATGTCCCAAAGTGATTACAAGAGGAATGTTTGGAGCAAAAAGGATCTGCCCAAGATTTACAGCATACCACCTCATCTGTGAAACATGGTGGTGGGGGTGCTATGGTTTGGGCATGTATAGGTGCCACAAGAACTGGCTAACTTGTCTTAATTGATTATGTTACTGCTGACAGCAGCAGCAGTCAGTGTACAGAAACATCTTGTAAACATCTTGTAAATGCCTCCAAATTCATTGGATGGTGCTTTCATCATACAGTAGGACAATGATTCCAAACATATTGTCATAGAAACTAGGGAGTTTTTGAGGGCCAAAAAGTGGCTGGTAACATTTACAGATTTACTTACCAATGGCAAAATCTACCTGCATTTGGCAGGTGTTAATTTTTTCCCTTGGCTGAGAATCTCTACTTGGACCCCATAGTAACCGTTTGATTTAAAATATAGAACTAAAAGAAGACAAAATGCTTACTCTTTCCAATACTTTCCAATAGTGAGGGCACAGTATAGTGATAAGCTGACATGGTAAAATAGCATTGTCCTGTAGCTATTCTTCTTACCTGCGCTTCTCTTCCCCTTCCTCTGGTGTGGAGATGGCTAGACACTCGTCCATGTGGCCGTGGAACAGCCTGAGGACGTGGCCTCCTGTCAGAAACCCTGTGAGGGGGAATCACCACACCAGGTAATTGTTTGTAGTAAGTGAAGGAATTTGTGTGTACTGTATACTGGAGAGACGATGTCTGGGTAGAGTCTGGGTTTAGAGATAGGTCTCATTAGTCTATTATTGATCTCTGTTTTGATTTTTGATTTGTTTAGGGCTGTATGCTAATACTTTTATACTATGCAATGTGTGCCTTCATATTTCTATGCTTTTATAAATTTTTCAGATGAAGCACATGTTTTGGAATTATGTTAAGTTTTACACTTTAATGAATGATCGCTCAGCAAACTCCACGAAGCTATCAGCGCGTTAGAGACTACTCATCCTGATGCTGTTTTTATCGCCGCCGGCGACTTTAACCAGTGCAATTTATGGACTGTATTTCCCAAATACTATCAACATGTGGATATTCCCACCCGTGAGAAGAACACACTGGATCATGTTTACAGTAGTATACGCAGTGCATACAAGGCTGCACCCCGCCCCCACTTTGGACACTCGGACCACATCTCGTTGTTCCTGTATCCAGCCTACAGACAAAGACTGAAACAGATAAACCCTGTCACTAAACAAGTCAAACTCTGGACCCCAGAGACTGAGAGCACCCTGCAGGACTGTTTTGCTCAGACAGACTGGGATGTGTTTAAAGCTGCAGCCACGCTGGAGGACTCTTCTGTCAGCATACAGGACTATGCTGAGTATGTGACTGGGTACATTAGCACTTGTGTCGACAACATCGTGCCCACCATACAAGTCAGGAAGTTTCCCAACCAGAAGCCCTGGATAAACAGTCAGGTACGCCACATGCTGCATGCTCGCTCTCTTGCATTTAGATCAGGCAATGAGACGGAGTACAAAGCTGCGAAGTATGGACTGAAAAAAGCCATTACAGCGGCCAAGAGGCAGTACAGAGAGAAGCTGGACGGCTTCTATTCCACTGCTGACTCCGGGCGGATGTGGCAAGGCCTGCAGCACATCACAGACTACAGGACCACCACCAACACCATCAGCTCCACAGACAGCCTGCCGGATGACCTAAATATCTTCTACACCCGCTTTGAGACCTCCAGCCACAGCACAGAGAGGAGGCACACACACACCGGGACCACCCGACCCCCCTCCCCTCCACTAACCATCTCATCAGGCCAGGTAAACAAAGCCCTGAGGAAGATCAACCCCCGCAAGGCAGCAGGACCAGACAACATCCCTGGGCGGGCTCTCAGAGCATGTGCCAACGAGCTGGCTGATGTTCTCACCTCCATCTTCAACCTTTCCCTCACTCACAGCACTGTTCCCTCCTGCTTCAAGACTACAACCATCGTCCTCCTTCCCAAGAAGAGCCAACCTGCCTGCCTGAATGATTACAGGCCAGTAGCACTCACTCCAATCATCATGAAGTGTTTTGAGAGAGTGGTACTGGCACACATTAAGAGCAGCATACCGGACACCCTAGACCCCCTGCAGTATGCCTACCAGCCCAACAGGTCCACCTCAGACGCTATCGCTGCTGTCCTCCAGTATTCCCTCTCCCACCTGGAAAACAAAGACTCCTACATCAGGACGCTCTTTGTAGACTACAGCTCCGCTTTTAATACGGTCATCTCCCACAGACTCATCCACAAAATGTCCACACTTGGCCTGCACCCCACCCTCTGTGACTGGCTCCTAGACTTTTTGACTGGCAGGCCCCAGTCTGTCAGGATTGGTAATAGGACTTCAGCCAGCATTATTACAAATGTTGGCACTCCACAGGGATGCGTCCTCAGCCCCATCCTCTACACACTGTTCACACTTCTACCCTCAGGCCGGAGGTACAGAGGTGTTAAATGCAGGACCACCAGACTAAAGAACTCCTTTCCCACTGCCATCAGGCTCCTAAACAACGCATAGGAGATTATAATCATGGACTACCTCATATAACTGTACTACCTCATATAACTGAACCCGACTGTCGAATTTTCAGTTTGCACATGCATAATTGCACTGTTTACATTTGCACTGTTTTATTATTATTATTGTTGCTTTTTTATTATCACATGCTGCCTTAAATTTTGTTATCTTGTACATTTTGTTTAGTATATATTGTATATTTTTTAGTATTGTACATTTTACATTGGTTGGCATTCTGCGGACAGCAAAGCAAGAATTTCATTGTACAGGGAAACATGTTTTCTACTGTGCATATGATAATAAACACTTTGAATCTTGAATATTGAATTGATTGATTGATTGAGGTGTGAGGTAAGCAGGTTACCCTCAGCCAGCTCGCATCCAGAGCACACTGGATTCATGTTCCACAGGGTCTGCATGAAGGAGGCATCCACCATCAGGTCTCCGCTGGCATAAGACAAATGCTATATATGGGGGGGGGTAGGGAGACAGAGAGCGAGAGAGAGAGAGTTAGAGAGAGTAGCTCAGTGAAGCTCAGTGACACCCAGAAGGACAATACCCAGCAGCCCTGAGCATGAGGTAGTGAGGCTGAGAGATGGGATGTTACCAGGTATCTCTCAGACGACACGCTGACCAGGATGAGGTCATCTCCGACCCTGACCTTCTCTCCCTCCGACCTCTGCTTGGACGCTGGGTGGATCGTCCACCAACACGCCTCACCTGGTGGGAGATATTCAACATCTCAGCTAAGTGATATCAAAGAAACATAATACTGAATAACTCTGGTATTTGGTTTGTTTATGCAGGGTGCTTTAAATTCTTAGAGATATTTTCCTAACATTGTCATTGCAAAGTCCCATGAGCCAGACTACATGTTGTATCCTAGTCTGTAACTATGATGATTGTGACAGCGTGACAATAATTCCTGTATGGATAGGCTTTCATTGTTGTGCTGATGCATATAATCATGTTTCTGAATGTTGGGAGTAGGCAATGTTATTTGTATTTTTATGTCCTGATGTACTTATTGTCTTGTTTTTATCTGTGGGGTTGGCTATCATGGTTTCCCCTTAGGTGGATGAATAAAGTTGATCTAATCGCATCTACCTGTGGAATCCTCCTGCAAGCCCACGTCGAAGGCCAGCTTGTCTGTGAGGGACCGGGATGTCGTCAAACAGCTCAGGTACTAAGAGAGACAGAAAGTCATTTTACAACACCAGTTTGTCATTGTCTGACATCTCTATGCCATACTATTAATGAGATAGAGGAGGCAGTATTACTGAGAGAGAGAGAGAGAGAGAGCGAGAGAGAAGTAGAAAGCTCTAGAGCTATTTGAGCTGTCAGTCTGGGGAAGGAGAGTCTTACCATGCTAGAGTGGTAGTGTCTCAGGAGGATGGCATGGCCGTACAGCAGGGTGCGGTGGCCTCCTCCCTGGGATGACTGGGGAGGGAGAGGACACAGGACATAGAGGGTTAACTCACTGCACTGACACAGCTACCTATAGAGGCATGCCTCCCCACTAGGGAAAATGAAAAGGGAGCAAGGGAGCAGGGATCCATTACATTCCGCTAAATGTTTTGTTTTAGTGCATTCCCTTCCCTCAAGGGGGGAATCTCCATTTTACCCAAATGTAAGATGGCAGCGAAAAGTGAGGCGATTCCATTTGTTGTAAGCAAGGGAGAATTTAGTTCCTTCCAATAGCCCCTTCCACCAAGTCAACAAAAAACCATCCCTGTGGTCTGGGGTGGTCCAGTGGTCTAGCACAATGGCTTACAGTGCACACATACACCCATGTCAGCATGGGTTTGAATCCGGCCCATGCCCTGCTGACATACCTTCTCCTCCTTACCTTCTTGTCTATCTTAACTGTCTCTATCCAATCAAATGAAAAAAATATATAAGAGTGGGATTGCCCCACTAAAAAAATTATAAAAATGATTAAAAAAAAACATCCCTTTGGCACGAAGGGCATCCCACAATTCATTGCAATTTATTTGCAGCTGGCCTTTCTTCCACATTTTGCATATGCAATTAAAAGACTTCTGGCAAAGCACCATACAATTGTAAGTAGCTTACTATATCTACTGTTAAAATAGATGTCTTTGCAATGTGTATAGCAAAGTACATTATACAATTATAGCTCTATATGGGAAGGGAATGGGATCCATTTTAAACCTCCCAGTGCCCCCTCCCTCATTCACTCCCCTTCGCTCAGGTAGGGCTCACTCGATTGGAGAAAATAAGGGAACGGGTTGTGTCAATTTGGAATGGAAGAGACCCCAGGTCTTAGAGCAGTGTGGAGAGAGGGGTCCCTCCTTCCACCGGACACAGATCTGTGTGGGACAACTAAGGCAAGAATTGTTTCCTTCTCATACAAACATCACATGAACAAAACAACAACAACATCAAAGTGCATTATGACAGTGAAGAGACACTATTCAAAAAGATGACTGAACATCTCTTCATCACATAAATCACATTCACAAGTAGCAAGCTACAGTACACCCAACAAGATGAGCATACTGTACGCATCTAGATAAAATACATCCAGATCACATTCAACCAATCACCACTGGTCACATTTGCCACAGAAAACACAAAACACAACATGAAAATAGCCTACCTTTTCTCAATATCCAGCAAGGTTTTAAACAAGAAAACATAATTACTGTTGTAGGTACAGTGTGATTAGCCATAACAATCATCACCAGCACTACCAGCAGTATGATAATGATTAGGCCTCAGGTCCTGGGGGCTTAGCACACCTAATCCACTGGGACACATGTCAATTGGGTCAGGGCGAGCATGTCAAGGGGCTGTGCTGCTCCATAAGCCCCCGTCCACATTAGCACCAGGCTGGACAGCTGGGTAGCCAGTGCTCTGGGAGTGTCGAGTTTCCCCTCCACCACCCATGCACTGACGCAGGCAGTCAGGACCCTCCACTGGGCTGCATGCCATGCTATTCTCATCCCCAGCTTTCCGCTGGATAGGATATGGCCTACACAGCCACTGGGCTCTATCCCTAAGGCTAGGATAGTTGATTGCCATATTTTGTTTAATAGTGTCTAACTATCCAAAAAACTGTTTAAGTGAATCGCCCTAAGCCAAGGTAAGCCAAGGTACTTAGGAAATCATATTTATTTGTATTTTGAGTAAACTATTCCTTTAAGACAACTAAAATATCTATAATACTTACATATCTAAAAGACATACACGTTTCTATGCAGTTGAGATGGTTGAGTTGAACTGGGTGAGTTAGCTGATATATTGTGATAGATGGCAATACAGGAGCATGAGATGAGTTAGATCATTAGGATCAGTTGGACGAAAAATTAGACAGTCAGAACAGTAGATTAACCCAAATAAGGTAAATTAATCCATTTGAGGTAAAATGCCATTATGATAGGGTTGGAGGGGTAAATGGGGTATAATAGTGCTGCATGAAATGAAACAGAATGAAAAAAAGAATGAAAAAAGAGCATGTCTGTGGCGTTGATGAGCCTTAAAGTGGACCTATCATCATGTGTGTTCAAATCAACAACACTGGAACTAGAGAAATTAAATTGAGTGCCTTTAACTCCCTATAGAGGTTCTCCATATAAATGCTTGGAGACCCAGCTGAGATTCTAGCAATGACAATACTTGAGAAAGTGAGTGACAGTGGGGCTGAATCCACACTATGTCTGGGGTGAAGGGTGAGCAGAGTGAGGAAATGAAAAGGTCTTGGCCTGAGAGTGAATGGTAAAGCACTATTTCAATCAGTAGGACATCCAGAGGGTGTGAGCGTGTTCTTAGAAGGAGAGGAGGGGAGGGAGGGGTTGGTTTAGGAAACATATGACAGGTTATGAGACATGTACAAAGACATACCCATTTGTCCAAATCGACTGCCTATGGTTGGCATGGAGGGGGAGGGGATTGTCCGAAAAAAAGAGACAAAAAGTAGTCGTGACAACAACAAAAAATTATTGGCCCAGTTACTGTGCTAATGTGGGTTTGAGTTTTGTGGTGCACATATTCTACATCAACATTGAATAGCTGTGAATAATATGTTAAAAGGCACAATCTCGGATTTGTTCTGCAGTTCCATGGTAATTTATTTCAGTTCATAATATACGTATACCCTTTGATTCGCTAAGAATATGACTCATACAGTAAATGCCGAATGAGCTAAGAACTCTTACCTTATGACCTGAAATATTAGTATTTTTTCATTGTTTGTAAACAACAATGTATAGCTTTGAAATATGTTTGAAACTATCATTTCAATATCATGGACTGTTAGTCCTTGCATGTCTCTGTCTATGAATTTTGAAGGTCACATTTCAGCCCCATTCCCAACTTTATACCAAATCAAGTAAGGGGCCAGCCATTGGATGAAAAATGTATTAAGGATTGCACCTCTAAAACAAAATAATTGTTTAGATTTTTCATTACGACTTTGTCATTCTGAATTATGTGACAAAATAAAAGTGCAACAAATTGTATTTTTATGACATTTTTAATAAAAATATACTGCACAAAATGTTTGTGTTCAGAAAATATGTGGTTGTGGTGGTGGAGACATTATTGGCATTGGAAAAAAGCAAAGAAGAAAGCAAGGTGGTCCACTTCCATATAATGAGGATAAGGCACTCGACAATTAATAGACAACTTCTGTCTGACCCTGAGACTGCAGTAAAACAAATATAAATCCAAAACAGATTTACAAGCCCCTTTCACAACCATGTTTCACTGTCATCTCCCCTTCCATCCTTATTCCTCAAACATCTAATACCTTCATCCCTATCCCATCCTTCCATCCTTATTCCTCAAACATCTAATACCTTCATCCCTATCCCATCCTTCCATCCTTATTCCTCAAACATCTAATACCTTCATCCCTATCCCATCCTTATTCCTCAAACATCTAATACCTTCATCCCTATCCCATCCTTCCATCCTTATTCCTCAAACATCTAATACCTTCATCCCTATCCCATCCTTCCATCCTTATTCCTCAAACATCTAATACCTTCATCCCTATCCCATCCTTATTCCTCAAACATCTAATACCTTCATCCCTATCCCATCCTTCCATCCTTATTCCTCAAACATCTAATACCTTCATCCCTATCCCATCCTTCCATCCAGCCCTCCATCGCTGACTCTTACCTCGTTCATCTCCACAGTGTTGGCCAGCATCTCCTGCAGAGCACGCACCGACAGGGACTGCTCCAGGATGAAGGCACATATTGCCAGGTCTGGAGGGACACTCTGTGGGTACAAACCAGCCCCCGTTATATAACCTATAACTCTGGCTCCATGGGTGTGTGAGACATGTACAGACACATACATTCATATGGTAGTGTGATGCATTTGTGTACAGTACCTGGGCATTGGACGTGGTCTCTAGGAAGCAGAGGCGGTTCCCGAAGCCCTCGCAGGACAGGCACAGTTTGATCTGCTCCTTCAGGACAGATGCAGTGCACTGCAGCACTACCTGGTCATCCTGCACACCCAAGGGAGAAAACACAAACACAGTCAGGACACAGCACTCTCTAGGACTCAGAGCCCCGGGCAGTGTTCAGCAGAGCGCAACGTTTAATTGCGGCACCATGAATTTCACCAGCCCGCCATACCCCGTGACACCCATCAAACAGGAGCAAACATGCCTCAAAGAAAGTTGGGTAGTACTTTACATTACACTTCGGAAAAAGTAATTATCAGTAGTTACCAGAAACAAGAAAGGCAATTACCTTGTTATTACAATGTAAGGCAGACTATAGTTTCCACGTAATTATTTTGCATGAAAGATGCTGGTTTCCATTATTGTTGCACCATTTCCCCATTGCTATATTACCTATTTTCATTTGGTTATACCCTTGTATCCCATCACAAGTAAGACCATGGTTACCATGCTTAGACCATCAGTCAGTTGTAGTGAAGTGGTAGTACAGTCGTACCTAGTATCAGTATGCATGCATCCACTACATCACAAACCTGATGTATTGATTTATTTTTTTTGTGAATGAATGTACAGTATTTGTAGTTAACAAAATTAACAAAACAACAAACAGTGTGATATGAATCACCTCATTAAAATATTGTTTTAACTTTCTATGAAGATCTTGCCTCCATTCATATATTCATTCCGGTAATCTGGAGTGCACTATAGAGCAACTTTACAGTTTACTAAGAAATGTCATGTCATGAAAGGGTAAATGGACATAACTTTACATTAACTGCATGACAATCATCCATAAACCCAGGTATCAGACACATTGGTTAGGTGTTACAAGATGGCAGTGGATGCATGTGTTGCATACCAATACCAGATACCACGTATTACCGTTGACGGGGTAACCACGGTGTTAGTTATGAGGTGTTGAACTTGTCTTTATGTACGGTCTGTCGCTAAACAATGCAAAACATTCAACACACAATGCGCCCCGGGTGACAAAGCTGCCAAAAGTCCCTCATAATAGGGTGGAGCTAACCAAATGAAGACAGATACATTGTGCATGGAGAATTCTAACAGACAGTAATTTGTGGCTCCCTGTCAATTCCATGACCCTGCTGAGACTGGTGTAAATACACTGATAAACACCCCCCCCCCCTGTTAACCCACACCTGACTCAGAACATTCTCAGCTGCTCCCTCCACTCACTCATTATATCCCAGCATATCCATCACTTTCCCTCCCTGTGTCTTACTATTTTTCTGTCAATTTCTTATCTTTCTCCTCCCTCCTTCTTTCTAATTCTCTCTGGACAGCTGGATCGGTGAATCTGTGTCATGACCTAGTGTTTTGGCTGAGTGACAGGTCCTATATGTCAACTAATGAGGGAAGCACATTAGTTTATACACAGTAGCATGTAACTGGCTGAAAAGTGATGCGGATCAGTGACCTCATAACATGCCCTCCTCTGTACCAATAAGCTAGCTCTTTTCATTTGGCTCTACACACAGTATCCTTCCTTTAGTTAGGCTATCATTTATCTTTCTTCAGCCTAGAACTGTCTCTTCTGTCCTCTCCTCTAACCCCTGCTCAGAAGAAAGTGGAACAACCTTCTCCCCTCCAAGCATGAGAATCATGGCAAAAATAATGCTCCTGTGTAGCCAATTCTATTAATCTAAACCTGAACATAAAACTATAATAATAGCCTTTTTGTAACTATAATTATACCCTTGTCCAATGCAACACCAAACCCATTTTGTTAGACGAACAACAAGATATATTGTATTAATCTACCCTCACTGGTACTACACAACTAATACTAATACAACTAGTACTACACAACTAATCAACTCTTCCCACGTCACTTCACAACTCAACACATGCCTCTTCAAAGCTGGAGTATGAAAACAATCCAAAAGTGTGCATTGCTAAGTGTGCAAAATCATTAGTCATTGTTTATCAGAATTGATCAGAGACAGACAGACTGTAATAATTCCAAGCAAAAAATAATTCCAAGCAATTTACAATGAAGTCATACAGCTTCATCATGAGGCAATTACAGACATCTGATTACAGACATCTAAATCCCCCTCCTCCAGGATCCTAAACATTCCTCAACATGTTGTCTTTGATTGAGACAGTACAGTAATTTACTAGATAACATAAATTAAGTAAGTAGTGTCATGTACTAACTAGACAGAGCCAAACTGGGCTAAACTGGGACAGTTTTGAGGACAGTGAAGTGGGGGTAAGTGAGCAGTAGGCCCTGATATGGAGATGAGGCTGTGCCTCTGGGTGTCTAAAAGCAGACTGACGCTATGTGAGTCACAGCCTAGAGACGGCCCGTACGATCAGATGACACTTCCAGCAGATGAAGGACAGTACACACACCGCCACACGGCACTATACTTGCTATCCACTCAGCATTTCAGAGAAACATCTACACCCATACAGCAAACCTGCTCCAGTTCCATTACCTCAACAGACAAGACAGAGAATCTAAACCAGGGATATCACAGGTGCATGCTTATGTGAATAGCCAAGTGCTTAGATACAGGAAAATGTCATCTTTGAACTGCCAAGTGTAGTTCTTACAAACAAACCAAAGCTTCACTAAATGCTGTCAAAAACATGGTCTTGAATTTAAATGAGCCCCTATGGGAAATCTGGCTTCACAGTAACATTCCTAAAGCATTCAAAGCCCAGGTCAGAGATGCTGGAAACCAGTTACTCTAGTACTCAGTTACTGTAGATCACACATTGCACTGATTTAGCACACATGTCAGTCACTGGAACAGACCTAGGGCATAAAGGTTATCAGTTAGGTTAATTAACCTATGGTGACCATTCAGTGCATTTAACAGAATCACAGCAAACAATTCTATACATCTAAACACCCACTGTTTGTGGTGCCATCAAACATAGTAACTAAAGCAGTGTCCTTCTGCTGGATCACGTGAAAAGCTGAGAGCCCACAAACTGGCTTAACTCACTCTCTTATTAATAGATCCAGCTCAGTATCTAAAAGATGAAATGCTTCATTCTAATCCAACCACATTCAGTGTTAATGTGTTACTGTCACCAAAGTCCACATTTGACACAGAGACAGGTAAATAGAGAGATAGGATCCTTTGAATGTAAAAAATGAAACTTGTAGCTACCTGGCCACATACAACACATGGTTTAAAAGCCCTGACAGGATAGTAGGTGTAAGATTACAGCCAAACCATATTTGGATCTGGAAGCAAAATAATTTGCGTGGTGGTTTGGGATTAAAGGGACAAGTGAAGACAATTGGGGATAGATTGGCAGATATACTATCACATGCACGCACATGCACACGCACATGCACTCATAGTTTCATACATAAACACACTCAAAACTGGTTTTGATTAAGAGTGTGTTGAATACACACACTGCTTACAGGACTGTCCCGTTGTTTACAAAGAACAAGAGGATATCCCAACCTACCGAGAACATTCTTCGGTCCGAGCAGGAAGTAACAAATGCCCCCTGCCTCTGATGCTCTTTCAAAACCAGGGAAAGGAGAGGGGCTGGCTCAGAGGTGTAACTCAAGGACTGTTAATAGAGGTGACACAATTCTTGCAGGGGGCAGACAGAATTTGTAACAGAGTGTTTGGATTGTTGTGCGACTATCACACTGCTGTATGAGGGGTGTCTCCAGTGTCAGAGACAGGACAACAAAACAGTCAGTGGCAGACTGTAGGAAGTTCACTCAAGTGCTGTAGTTAGTTAACCATGATAACCTATTAGGTCTGCTCATTGATGTTATTGTAAGACTTACTCCATGATGAACTGAGGTAATCATTTCATGTAATCTCAAGTAGAGATTTCAGGAATGAATGGGCCCCAGCAGCACTCAATGTACTGTACTGTACTGTACGTCTCCATGGACAGGGCTGGAGACCATCACCACTGCTACAGAGACACTCTAACTGAAACCCACATGTAGCCAAGGCAGACAGAATTACATAAAACTCAGTCAGTATGGAAAAAAGAGATATCATTTGCAGTCTGTATTGATAAGAGGCCCATACGGATTATGGAACATTCCACAACAACAGAGAGTGATAATGGAGATCTGCAGTGAGGCTCTGTATAATTCCAGCCCTTAGTTGGACTGCAGCCCTTTGAAGGTCTGCGGATGTGGGCCACTCCCAGTCCAGGGCATCGATTGAAGCCCTTCAGACAGACTGAATGAAGCATAGGATAGTGTGCTGTATCTGTGTGGGTGGAGGAGAGGAATGGTCAATATGGGTGTGAGGGATATGGATGTAGTGGGGTCAGAGTGGGGTGGATTACCCTTTACAAATGCTTTTGTCTGGCTCCTACTGATACAGATTGAACAGGAATAACAGTTACAAACTGCAGGACCCCCATTTCTAAATGTCATCTGACAAGTGGGTGGAAGGGCACAGGTCTTTACTGCACCTGATGGTAAAGGGGTCTAGGTCCAGAAGGCCTGTCTAGAGTCTAGAGCACCTTAACACATCTCCTCCCCCTGCTCCTCCTGAAATACTATCTTTAAAGAGCTGCACAGCTCCCCTGACATCAGCGCAGTGCCAACAGTTATGTGATTGTGAACTTTGCAGAATGGTGTCAGTTAATGCAACAACCAAAGCTAAGAGGCAGAGCCATGCCAGGTACTACTAGTGCTTCAACACTGAAGGGATACATTGCATATAAGTCAAAGTCAAAGTCAAAGTGGCTTTAATGTCAATTCTTCACATGTAAAGACATACAAAGGAATCGAGAGGACGTTTCTCACTCTCCCACGGTGAGACAGATAAAGAGAGAAAACAGATAAGACAAGACATACTAAAAGTAAAACATTCAATAAAAATAATTTAAACAGTGCAAAAAGAACAGTCAGTAAAGACAGTAAATAGCAGCCAAATACTGTGTATTCTGTGTACAAATAATAGTGCAATAGTAGATTATAACAATAGAATAGTAGATTATATAGTATTATATATAGTATGGAGACTGATTGTTGAAGAACCAACGTGTGTGCGTGTGTGCGAGAGAGAGAGAGAGAGAGAGAGAGCGCTTGTGCGAGAGTGTTTGTATTGGAAAGGTTATGAGGTAGAAAAAGTTATATATGGCTTGAACAGTGTATGCTGAGCTATGACAATGGGAAAAAACATTGAATGTTATAGATTTATTTTTCAATCCCAGACTGACAGTTCAAACAGTTCCAGCTTTCTCCTTCTCTTTCTCACTCACTCACTCACTCACTCACTCACTCACTCACTCACTCACTCACTCACTCACTCACTCACTCACTCAGTCTCTGTCTCTCTGTGTCTAGTATCACTATGTACCTACCAGGCAATCATTTCTATCTCCTCTCCTTTTCCCAAACTTTCATTCTGCTAATTATTTAATCTAAATCCCCTTTCAATCCCTCTTTCCTTCATCATCTATTCCTCTGCTTTCTGGGCCATCCCCCACTCCTCTCCTTCTATTTTAGGTGGTTGCACCTGTCACTCTCGCATTCCCTTCTTCTGCTGACCAGCAGATACTTACAAGGCTCACTTGGAGAAGGCCCACAGAGACTCTCAGCAGTGGCACAAGGAAGCCATTACTAAGTACTGAAATGTCCTTACTGACACTGAAGAAGAGGGGACAAATTAAAACCAAGAGCTTCAACCTTTTCCAAGCAATCACTTCCAAAACCCCGACATCCAACTCTATTCTGACCTACAATATCAGGGTTGGGGTTTATTTGACTTCAATTCAGGAAATAAATGTAATAACATTGTATGATTTCTGTATTAACTGAAAATGAGAAGTTTTTCCATACTTCACTCCAGTGTATCAGCTATTTCCTGCTATGCTTGAACTAGTGAATTAGAGTGAATACTGAATTTGGCTAAGGGCTGGATTTCAACGTTTTAGTGGAACAAAAAGCTACTGTACAAAAAGGCAAACGCTATGCTTGGGCCTCCTCTTATTCCAAATAACAGAGGCACGTCTGCTTTCTAATTTCTCATTGACTAAATGAACGGACTGACAAAAGTTAAAGTCCTCTGAACAGTTCTGTTCGCAGAAAACAGACAAACTGACATGTACAGACCCTTGTCATCTCTGTAGGTACAACAGACTGGTGTGGCCGGGGCTTTACAGTTCATTTACCTAATGAACACATATCCCCCAAAACACCGTAATGGAATATCATGTAGGAACAGGAGCATGCACAATGACCTACAAAATGAACAACAAATTGTATGTGCTTTTCCAATTGCTCAAAGACATTTAGATTATAATGGAGAACTCTCTTCATCCACACACAGAGGCTTTGTTTACACATGGTAATGATTTTGCATAGAGTGAATTGTACACAGAAGGGGAGAAAGAGACTTCAGACAAGATCACTTTCTTGTTTGAGGAGACTGGACCACCTGTTTATTGTGTAAGCTGTGGCCATGGTACAGTGGTGTTCAAATGACGGCAGACTAACAGGTGCTCTGTGTAATCCCAGTGTGGATGCGTTCATCTCCAGGGCTCAGCACTTCCAAACCCGGCCGTGCTCACATCCTCCCCACTCTCCTCTCCTCTTCACTTTTATCCCAGCCAGCCATCAACTGCCTAGAACTGCCTCTGTCTGGGTGCTATCACCTTTCAGAAATGGCTAAAGTGTGTACCTAATAAAGTGGCCGGTGAGTGTATATGGTTAATGTTTGCGTTTTACCTCTGCTAGATCACATTTAACAATGAAAGTGTCATTCATTTTTTGTGATAAAGTTGTGATCCACTATAATGAATGTAATGATGTTGCAAGCTTATGGGAGGTGTGTGTGTGTGTGTGTGTGTGTGTGTGTGTGTGTGTGTGTGTGTGTGTGTGTGTGTGTGTGTGTGTGTGTGTGTGTGTGTGTGTGTGTGTGTGTCTGTCTGTCTGTCTGTCTGTCTGTCTGTGTCTGTGCTTTGGTCTGTCTGGATTGTTTGTCCATCAAGCCAGATATACAAACTAAATTTAGTATTGAAATATTGAAAGTATTTCATAGATGTGTTTGTTTTCACAATATCAATGTCATTATATACAGTAGACCTATTAAAAGAAAATCAACATTCCAGTCTCCCCTCAGACTCTCAGAAATAGTGAATTTCATGTAATCAGACAAAAGAAAATTGTTATGAGTTATGATTGGTAGAAGACAGTTATGATTGTTAAGAGTTATGATTGGTAGAAGACATAACAATGGAAGTGTGGAAGTAGAGAAATCAGAATCAGAATCAGAATTCTTTTATTTGGTATATAAGTATATTTGCACATACAGGAAATTGACTTGGTGAGGTTGGTGCATGGGACATAAAAAAACAATATAAAAAAACAATACATGAGCAAATATTAACAAAATATTTACAAGATAGCAAAATATTAACAAAATAACAATAAGAAATTTACAAAATAGAACAATAAAACAATACGAATGAGAGAGAGAAAGAGAGTGAGAAAGAGTGAAACAGAGAAGAGGAGAAGTGAATGATGAGTTAGATAGAGAGATTGGGCCTGATGCAGTAAATCATGACTTGAACCTTGAATGCTGCATTGTGAATGTCAGACCGAATAACACAAACAATATAGGAATGACAAAAAGACTAAGTTCAGTGTCTGTCAGTCTTTCTTTATCTATCTGCCTCACAAACGCCAGATGAAAACAGCCAATCACAAAAATCAACCGGCAACATGCTCAGAGATTCACCTCAGTACTGAATCTCACACAGCCACACTTCTGCTCCCAACGGATGATAGCAAGTAGGACACGGACTCGGCTCTCTCTCTCTCTCAACCCCCTGAGTGTGCGTGCTTATAGTGGCAAACTATAAAAAGAAACTGGTGTTAGAGATTGGAACCCGAATACCCCTCAAACACACTCTCTTGCATGATTCACCCCACTACTGTGACATCACAATATAATGACGCAGCGTTTAGCCCTTCAGACAGACAGACTCATCTCTTCTCAAACTGGCCAAGAGCATCACTGTTAACCTAGCCCTCAGCTCTGCAGTCAATGGCCATCACAGGGCTTCTCTAAAGGCAGCAATCTAGGCATCCTCTTGCAAGCTAAGCTTAGTGTCTCAGACGGGGCATGTGGGCGTTGAAATGTACAGTACAGCTCTCAGTGTTTTTGAGATGCAGAGTTGCAGTTATACAGAGAGTTTCCACTCGACATGCATAAAGCACTGAGGTATAGGGGGCATGGATAAGCCTGAAAATGTTGTAATATACTGTAGCATTGCACAAATCCTTCAATAATGACTTAGTCAATCAATCAATTAATCAGTCAAACCATTGAATTTAAGCAACACAATATATCTGGCCGCTATTAGTGTCATACTATAATCCCATGTCTCTAGATTTAACTAGACTGGCACTGCTGACTAAGTACTGTACTGAGAGGTTTGGTAATATAGGAGAGATACTGAAAGCTACCGTAAATACACACAGTGCATCGGATTTAACTGAATTGATCTAATAGTGTAAAAGGCATTGTGCTTTTAATAAATAACACTGAAGTCCTGGAGCACAGTGAGTATAGCAACACTCTACCCCCTCCTCTTTCTCCCTCCACCAGTCTAATTTTCCAGAGGATTCTCATAAAGAGAAGTGGTAAAGAAGGGGAGAGAGTGAGAGAATGGTACATAAGTTCCCTTTGAAGGTGGGAAGGGGCCGTCATATCAAGCAAAACATGCCAAGCCAGTATGTGTGTGCGTGCATGCGGGTGTGCTGGTAGACATTGACCCTAGATGACATGGTCTTCCAGTATTTTCTTGAACAAACCTGTAGAAATATCCAAAGTATCTGTGTGACACACAATTCATTCCTACTACTCTGTCTAGTCTACTCTGTCTAGTGGTGGGACAAATTGTAAAAAAATAAAAATAAAAAAAAGGTTTATAATTCTATGATAAGCGTGACAGTTGTGTTGCTCCATATTGCCGTCTTGCGGTTATTGTGAGCTGACCCCGTAAGCTTGAGAGGTATCCTGTCTAGCATTGTCATTCACATATGCTCTTGTTGCATGCTTATGTCTGGTGTCAGTTGTATCTGTTATTACATAGCAATATTATTAAGATAGCTGTTTGAACTGGGCAGGGGACCTCACGCTGTGTATTGGTCCCTCTTTCTGATGGATAGTATGTCTCTGTCTTTCTCTAACTGCTAGTAGTTCTGTCTCTGTGTCTCAATAGGTTTATATTAGCCTGACTGTTCAGTAGGAGTTAACATGTCTCTATGTGTCCCTACCTCCGCGTGGCTAAAGTCTCTGTATGTCTATGGGAGAAATAAGGGCTGTGGCCAGCTGTCCCCCTGCAGGCTCTGGGCAGCTTGTTGCTCCATCTCTTACCCTACCCTCTAACTGACAGGCTCTCCTTTCCTGGGGTATAAATAGATAACGATGTGAACAGATGCACCAGCCCGTCTATCTACACACGCACGCGCGCACACACGCACACATGCACACACACACACACACACACACACACACACACACACACACACACACACACACAAAAAACACCATCACCCACATACCCTGAAACCACCCAGCGGGTAGAACATTCTGGAACTGATTAAAAAGATAGTTGAAATACCTGGCAATTTACATAGCATTACAATGTAAAATAGCTGATGGAAGATGGAAGAAATCTGTCACCATAGTCAGGTGGAGCAGGTAATAAGCAGTTCATGGCACATTCGGGGCGCCACAAAAATAGTCAACTAAATACAGAAGGGGGGCATGGCTTGGAAAACTGCAACCAGAGGTTGACTTAAATATTTCATGCTAGTTCAGCAAAATCTACAAAAAATAGAAACTGGAGAAGCTCTTTGATATGTGAACAGTGTAATTAAACATTTAAGAATACTAACTCTCTATGGGGCATGATGTAGAAACAAACTGAAGCCCTATGGTTGTAGGAAAGGTATGGAAGTCCAAAGTGAAACTGATAGGTAGCTCATAAATGCTCAGCCCTCTCCTAAGGGCTCATACGAAGGGCTCATATTCCAGCAAAGTACCCCCCCCCCCAGTGTTCTGTGCAGGTCAGCCCCACCAAGAGGAAAATTAAGCAGCACTCACCGTCCTCAGGAACTGAATCTCCTCCTCTCCATCTCCTCCTTCTGCCATCCTTCTCCGGTTCTTTTCAGCTCCTCAGGAGAAATGAAAAATCCTTCTGTTTATCACTCTCTTTTCTCAACTTTTTCCCTTGAAAACCTCTCTCCTTGCTACCTATCTCTCTTTCTCTCTGTCCTTGCTACACCTCTCTCTCTCCCTCTGGCTCTCAGTGTCTGTATGTGGGTGTGCTGGAGGACAGCATGAGTCCTGTGGCTCTCACAGAGTTGTGAGAGAGAGTGACAGGCAGCTAGGCTCTCCCAGGCTCTTTCCCCCTCGCATCCCGCCGCTCCCACCACGCAACCATGTTTGTAGAAGTGGGCCACTCCTTCACACAGGCTGGTCCTTCCCCCACATGTCTGAGAGGCTATAAAAGGAAAGTGTGTGAGGACTCTCAGGAGGTTTCAGGAGCACATCTCACCGAATGTGCACACACACACACACACACACACACACACACACACACACACACACACACACACACACACACACACACACACACATACACACACATACACACACACACACACACACACACACACACACACACACACACACACACACACACACACACACACACACACAAAAACACAGTACATGGTTGAGGGTGCTACCTCTACAGTACATACACAGTCCATACAGAACCAGGATATCTAAAGTATATCCACAGAGACACTAGTGACTGTGTATGTTCATCCAGACTCAAGAAAATGATATTTCTGCTCTCACCGGTATTTCAGTAAACACCTCTTGTTTTAATACTGAAAGACTAATGTCTATCGTAAGTATGGCAGGGACCCAAAAATTATTTAGAAAAGTACACTTTACAATTTTCATATAATTTAAATTATCTTGGAAGTTAGACCAGTTATTAGAAATCATAAATAACATAAAGGCATAATAGCATAATAGGAGGAATAATAATATGTTTGCCTTGTTTATGTAGCAAACTGGTAAATTAGGAATATTGGGAGTCATGCATTCATTACATTGCAGGATTCAAGGACCAGTGCTGGTACTCAGAGCCAGCTCAACAACCACTTTGATTACCTGATGGTGTGTGTGTGTGTGTGTGTGTGTGTGTGTGTGTGTGTGTGTGTGTGTGTGTGTGTGTGTGTGTGTGTGTGTGTGTGTGCGTGTGCGTGTGCGTGTTCGTGTGTGTGTGTGTGTGTACCCAGGCTCTCCCTCCTCATCTCCCCCACAACCCCAGTCTTGTGGAGTTCTGTGTGAGCTGTCGACATTATATCCCAGACTGAACCCAGCCTACAGCCTCCCAGCTCCCTGCCGCTCCCCAGCACAGCACACACATGTAATAAGAACAAATACTTCTGCATGGCTTAATAAATCAGCATAATTTAATGTGCAAGCAATGCCTGCATAATACTGTACCTTGCACACATCTATGTTTTTCATGTGAGAATAATAATGTGACTGTGGTTGTGCAATTTCAAATTATGTTATATTAATATTTAAATGTGTCAGCATTGCTTCTACTGTTAGCTATGTAGATGTAGCATTTATTCAGCACTGTTTTGTTTACCTAATGTATTCTCAACATTCCCTGCATCTACAGATATAAATGTGGGGTAGGTGAAGACCTTACCTCTGAATCAGAAATATCTAAAAGGGTTCAGTCTTTTATGCTTGCTCATACTCACAGTCTACCATCACTGGGAGAGAAGACAAAAGGGCAAGACAGTACACACACGACTACCTCTTCGCTGACAACCAAATTGGCCATACCGGCCCACACATAGTTCTCACATTTTGAAGGGCAACAAATTAATATAAATCTGTATGGGTGAGACACCCCTCTAGATCAGACATGCAATCCAGCACAACGCAGCACACAGGGATAGACAAAACCAATGACAAAAACACACACTCACATTACAGATCAGTGTATAACAATGTACAGCTCACCTCCTGTATCTCCATCTAAGTGTCATCTAGCCCAGCTCCCATAGCAACTACATCTGGTTGTGTAGAGCAATGTGGCACTGGCAGCTTGTTCTCAGAACTCCATTGGGCATGCGCAGAAACTCTGTAGACGCCGGAGAGGGCAGACAGAACTCAAATGAATGCTGGGAGTTTGAGTTCGGGAAGGTTATATTGTTGAGCCACAAAATGAACCCTAATCTTTGCAGTTGCGCCTTCTAACCATTAGATGGCAACATTCCACCACGATTTTCTCATGAAAATAGGCTCGTGATTGATTACGAGTTCTCTGGACCATGTCACTATTGAACAAGAGAATGCATCTCAATACGACTAAACTGGATGAATAAAGGATACAATCTAGACGTGCAATTAACGCGCGCCACGATCAGATACAACAGGGTTACCAATATGTCCCATTTCAACAGTTATACTATAGGCTGTTCTATACTGGAACAGCCAAATCGAGTTAATTAGTTAAATATATCTGAATTTACTGAGCGGTAGCCACAGTTCCCAGTTCATATGTGGGGGGTTTTCGGAACTAACGTTCACAGGAAAAAAACATGCGACTAATTGATAGGATGTGTGTCAAAAACGCATTATATAATAGGAGGAGTGCTATATGCAACTCTTCCTGTTTTATGCAATCAAATGTGCCAGCTATTGCAAAAGATTACTGTAATATTACCAAACTGAAGAGAGAAGGACATGAGTTTCAAATCTAAAATCATCCTGCCACATTCTGTGGCATTGCAGAGAGACCCCTGTGCATCCTACTGTGTGTGAATGCGGATGCCCACTCCCATTCACACTAACAGGTTCCTCAAGCAGCCACCTCCACAGTCTGTGACATTAGTGTTTCCAATTTACTCCCCTCTTCCTCAGGATATTTTTTTGAACAAGGATGCCTTTGAGTCTCCTGTCCAGCTGCACACTGAGATGCAGCCCCAGAAACACTACCTCCCTGTGTCATGACTCACCACCACCAGAGAGGGAGAAAGGAGTGAGAGAGCAAAAGGAAGACATGGGGATGATAGAAGGGATGGGGGGACACTGAGTGAAAGACATTGAAGACCTACAAAGAGAGAAGGGATGTTGGTGGGGGTATAGATGAGACAAGATGAGCAGCTGTAGATGAAGGTTCTCTCATAAAATAAATGTACAGTGTAGCATAGCCCTGTCAGAATTTCTAGATAGTAATGAACTGTATACTGTAGTTTAAACCATCTACAAAACTAATTCTGTCACAATTTGGCTCAAATCTCACATCTCTGTTTGAGGCACCTCTTTATGTCGACACCTCTTGTATTAATACGTCTCCTACAATGATTCTCTGGTGTTGTTCATCACTTCATCTCACACATACTCTCTATTACTCTCCTCCTCCTTCCTCTATTGGTACATTAATTTGTTCATTGCTTTCTCTCTTGTAAGCTCTCTCTCTCTTAAGCCCTCCCTCCCCCTTTCACAAACCACACACAAACACACACACACACACACACACACACACACACACACACACACACACACACACGCACGCACCGCGCACACTCACACACTGATGAGAGTTCCCCTATCTGTCAGAGCCAGTTCCTCCATTTAAGATGCTGACTTGTTTATGTTAAAGAACTGAGAAGATAAGTCTTGCAATGATACTAGATTCTTTATGACTTTTGAATGTTTGATCCTCTGTTCTTGTCACTCTGGCCTGACCATAATAATCAAGCCAAGGGTATTTTATTTATGCTCTGTGGTTGAGCAACTCCCTCAGGCAGTGGAGAAAGAGAGAAAGAGAGAAAGAGAGAGAGAGAGAGAGAGAGAGAGAGAGAGAGAGAGAGAGAGACACGGTTGAGCGACAGGAGCGGGTTTTCAGTTTGGAGGTGACTGTAAGGCGGGCAGCCCTCACCCCCTGCAGGTCTCAGTCCTGTGCCTGCTGCTGACTCTGGGCCAGGCTGGGCTCACGGACACACAGGGGACACAGCGGAGGAGGAGTGGGGTCAGCCATGGAGCTGTAGGGGGCCAGGACGCACACAGATGCCCCTGTGGATCATCAGAGAAGGAGGAGTGCAGTGGAGCGGACCTTTGCAATGAACAAGGCCAAGAGGTAAGGAGGGGGCTGTGAAACTGAGAGTTAGCACCATTCAAATACACTTACCACTCTCTTTCTTTGCAAGTGTCTTCAGCATTGCAGTGTGTTTGTGAGTGCAGACAAAGTTTGTGCAGTCATGCAGTGTGAAACTTGTGGTTACCTGAAGAACTGTTTGGTTTTATTTTGCAGTCTGTCACAGAGAAATAGAACAGTCACTGCACAGTACACACCTGTTTGAATGCATCTTACCATAGAGGCATTGAAACTTGTAGTACTTAAGGTACTGTATTAGTATTGTATTATTTCACATAATCACATTATTTAAAGAAAATATGAGATGTGTTTGACCCACATATCACAGAATGATCAGCTGTGCAAATGATTTGTGTCTACTGCACACAAGCACACACTGACATTCTAGAGCTGTCTGTCGAGTGTTGTCTGTTCACCTTTGCAAGATGTGGGGATTATGGTTTGCTCATGTGAAGCAAGTCTGTGTTGATAGCGTGTCTCTCCCCAGTCAATAGGACATTGCTGTGAACCACAGCTTACTCATCAGATAGTTCAAAATCTGACACAACCAAAATTACCATTGTTCCGAGGCATGGCAATTGTCTCAGTTGCCCAGGGAGTGAGCATGGATCCTATGGTTTAAGCTCTTACAGTATCTGACTTCATTGATTATCAATTTCATCTGATCTGATGAAGTTTGTCAGACGTTTGTCAGTAGCAGTTATATTGTATACTGTGCTTTAGTTTATATACAAGTACATTGTACTGTATATGTCATTATATTGTATATATCATAATAAATACTGTACATTGTATATTGTGTATACTCTACTGCGGTACAGTGTATTTACATCAAAGTAGGTCTCCTGTCATACACAATTACGTAATACTTTAGTGGTGGATATTATACTGCACATCAAGTCCATATGAATACTGAAGCGAATGGACACCAAGATGAAAAAGATATTGATTCAAACACTTTGATTAGCTGGAGATATTATTTCGTTTTTAAGCAAAAGTTACTTCCCAAACATTTTATTTGAGTATAGATTAATCGTTCTAGAGATACTGTAGTAGAACGGCTGAGTTTTCATCCGGTTTTTTTCTTTTGTAGTTGTGCTCTTATCGGATTGCCTGGAAATGAGGGTTTGTGTGGGTGTTAAGGTAGTCAGGGATGATGTGATTGGTATCAGCTTTTAAGGTAGGCTGACAGAGTTGTCTAGACACACAAAGGATCCACTATACTGTATGAAACCTGTGCATCAGTAATAATCAGTCACACAACTGATCACATTCCATGACAGTGTGAACTAGGAAGGAAGTTCCGGAAGAAACTTTGTGGGCTTGCAAAGTCTTATTAGTTTAACTTGATACTTGATCAAGTAAAAAGATGGTAGATGGATAGATGAATAGATGGATAGATAGAGAGAAAGAGAGAGAGAGAGAGAGAGAGAGAGAGAGAGAGAGAGAGAGAGAGAGAGTATTTAAATGTGCTTAATGTTTAACAAGTCTAAATAGTATCACAACTCTGAATGGAAGTTATTTAAGGCTTAAGATATTAAGAAGATAAATGTTGAAATGTCTTCATTGGATTTAAATCCAATGAAGATTGACTTGTCCAGTCAAGACCTTTGCACGTTTTGGCCCTGAAAAACTCCCTAATCACTATGGCACTTATGTTTTTGGTCATTGTCTTACTGTATGATGAAGCGCCATCCAATGAATTTTGAGGCATTTGCTTGCACTTGAGCAGACACAATGTTTCTATACACTTCAGAATACATTCTGCTGCTGCTGTCAGCAGTTACACCATCAATTAAGACAATTTACCCAGATCTAGTGGGAGCTATACATGCCCAAACCATAACACTCCCTCCACCATGTTTCACAGATGAGGAGGTATGCTGTAAATCTTGGGCAGATCCTTTTTTCACCAAACCTTCCACTTGCAATCACTCTAGTACATGATAATATTAATCTTATCTGTCCACAAGACCTTTTTCCAGACCTCTGCAGGCAAACTGTATCCTGACCATCCTTTTTGAGTACTAGTGGTTTGCACCTTCAAATGGTTTGCACCTAGCAGTGAAGTCACTGTAGATTGGCTGGTGACATATTCTGTGGATGGAAGTCTCTGACACATTCATGAAAGGTTCCATGGCAGTTTCAGAAACAAATGAGCTCATAGAATGTTAGCTTAAATCAACATTCCACCATGTTAACTGGATGAGAGTTGTTGGAGTTACAAAAAGCTTAATAGTTACATTTAATAGGTATCAGAGAGGTATCAGGGTTGTTAAGTTTGAGTTTTTGGCACATTTTACAGTCGGATTGGTGTGAATAGCTTGAAGAGCAGCGGTGGCCCAAAAATTGCATCTTTTGCACTTTCAAGTTTCCATAATTTCAAATATATAATGAGTTTCAAAAAGTTGAATACAAGCAACGCGAGTAAAAGGTCTCGGCATGTTTTAAAGTTGGATTGGTTTGAATCGCTTAAAGGTTGTAGGAGGAGTAGCATGTAGGAATTGGAACTAGAAAATGAAGTTCCTGAAGAAACTTTCCAAGTCTTAGTATGGCAATTGAGTTTAAAGTTTAAAGTTGGATAGGACTGTCAAGCTTAAAAGATGAAAGAGGAGTAGCATTTTAAATATGATCATAGCAACAGTGATCATTGGAACCATTGTTAATTTATGCAACTTAAAAAGTTAAAAAGGTTTAAAGGAGCAGGTGTTTTAATTTAAGAGTCCTGAAAGTTCCATGGCAGTTGCAATAACAAAGGGGTTTCACCATGTTAAAAGGGGTTTCACCATGTTAACCAAGAGTTTTTTAATTACAAAAAGCTTAATAGTTTAAAAGGTTGAATAGGTATCAGAAAGCTTTCATCAGGCTTGATCCTTTTTTTTGTTGACACATTTTACAGTTGGATTGGTGTAAATAGCTTAAAAGGTGGTTAAAAAATGTCATATTTTGGTTCCCATAGACCTCCATGTTAAAAAGTGCACATTCATGTTTGTATAGTTTAAAACATTTAATAGGTATCCAAACCAAAAGTCATAGCAACCTGAGTTAGACCTCTCTGCATGATGTAAAGTTGGATTGGTGTGAATGTCTTAAAAGTTGTAGGAGGAGTAGCTGGATAAAAAATTGATAGATAGATAGATAGATAGATAGATAGATAGATAGATAGATAGATAGATAGATAGATAGATAGATAGATAGATAGATAGATAGATAGATAGATATAGATAGATAGATAGATAGATAGATAGATAGATATAGATAGATAGATAGATAGATAGATAGATAGATAGATAGATAGATAGATAGATAGATAGATAGATAGATAGATAGATAGATAGATAGATAGATAGATATAATGAGCCAGTGGTAGTTCAATGGAGTGGGTAGAGAGTTGGTTGATTGAGTGTTTGAGAGCGGTAGAATTGGTTGGTTAACTAACTCTAGTTAATACTGAGTGAAGCAGTAGTGACTGGTGAAAGGAAGAAAGGATGATGCTAGGTAGTTGAAAGGTTAGATAGATATGCAGTTGGAAAGATAGAAGGTTAGATAGATAGATAGATAGATAGATAGATAGATAGATAGATAGATAGATAGATAGATAGATAGATAGGATGAGTCTGGGGTAGTTCAATGGAGTGGAGAGTTGGATGGTTGAGTGGTTGAGAGTGGCACAGTAGGCCGAAGTTTAGAGCTGAGTGTGATGATGTCACGACGGCACTGGTGAATTTTTTTTCATTCACCTCGTCAACTACCAGGAGGCATCGTTGAGCATGATGGATATGTTTACAGTGTGTTATAGTGTGTTTACAAACATTGCCACCTGATTAATTATGTGAAGAGTAGCTTATGAGCGCATTTCAGCAGTAGGCTACTGTATATGGACACAGCCCGCTCACACAGCAAAGAGCGCAGTTCATTTTCTGCTCTGTCACTGAATGTATTGCACATGATTGAAATGAGAACTTTCATGAATCAATAAAGAATGTTTACGCCATGTGCAATGACGAGAATAAAACAAATAAACAGCTCTGATCACGAGAGCGTTGCTTATATTTGTCAGTATGTCAATCTGATCTGATCACCCTCGCATTATGACTATTTGTCCAGGGATGTACTGCAGGAAGTATATTTCACAAGGGGGTGCTGCCTAAAATATTGTGACCCAGAGAAAATGTTGTATATCCTTTGTTAAACAAGCAATTCTGGTGACTTTTGATGGGAAAATAACATAGTGCTTAGTGCGAGTGAAAAGCATGAAATGATAAACAAGGCCTACAGCTGTTTCACCTCCGGAGTGTACACATCCGGACCTGATAAACTGCTCGGATCACAAGAGTGTTGCATATATGTGTCAGTATATCAATCCCAACTCATCCAAACCTGCGCTACAATCTAGCAGGAGGCTATGTCATATATTCCAACAATGACAAAGGATGTCTGCCTCTCTTGCCAGGAGCTGAACTTTATCAATCTGTGGGCTTCGCACAGCCCTTTCGGAAGCACTTCACACGCATGTATAGTGCGGTGTGCAGGGATTAAACCCCTGGCAACTGTATAGTTGTCTGGTTAAGTGGTTGAGAGTGGTTTTAGTTCTAAGTCCAAAACGTCTCACCCAGTTAACATGGTGGAATGTTGATTTACCGCAACATTTTGTGAGCTCCTTTGTTACTGCAACTGCCATGGATCATTCAGGATGTTCAGATTGAAGTTTAATAGGTATCAAAACCAAAAGAGTTAGACTGCAATGCACATTTTAAAGTTGGATTGGTGTGAATAACTTAAAAGTTGTAGGAGGAGTAGCAGGAGGAAGAATTGGAATAATAATCTTAATAATAACAATAATAATAATAATAATAATAATAATAATAATAATAACTAGAAAAACATAATAACTAGAAAAAGAAGTTCCAGAAGAAATGTTTTGTGGGCTTGCAAAGTCTTATTTTGGTAGTGGAAAAGGTTTAAAGATGTTTCAATAGATAGATAGATTTGCTGGATAGTTGAAATAAAGTGAGATAGTCTTATTGTTGTAGTGGATAAAGTTAGAGATGGTTTGGTTGGATGGATATATAGATGGATGGATGGATGGATGGATGGATGGATGGATGGATGGATGGATAGATAGATAGATAGATAGATAGATAGATAGATAGATAGATAGATAGATAGATAGATAGATCGATCGATCGATCGATCGATAGAATGAGCCTGGGGCACTTAAGTGGAGTGGGTAGAGTTGATTGGTGGAGTGGATGAGAATGGTAGTTGGTTGGTTAACCGGATGAGAGTTTTTGGAGTTGCCTACTGGCATTACGACTGCCAATGGCCCATTTGTTTAAGTAAGTGAATCATCTATCCATCAGTCATCATAAGATAAAGTAATCACTGCTCAGACTAGGGGCTATTGGCAGTCACAATGCTAGAAGAAGGAATTATTATTATTATTATTATTTATTATTAACAGGAGAGAAATGTGTACAGGGGGGTAGTGGGGGTGAAGAGGTTTTTAGGAGGGACCGTTAAGATGTAGCCTGAAGAGATGGGTCTTCAATCTATGGCAGAAGATTGGTAGTGACTCTGCAGTCATGACAGCAGTGGGAAGCTCGTTCCACCAGCGGGGTGCCAGGACAGATGATTAATAGTTTAAAAAGTATAATACGTATCAGAAAGCTTTAATCAGGATTAATAAAGATTTTATTAGTTTTTTATTAGGTGTTACTAGGTTGGTTAGGTTGGTTGGTTGTTTGATTGGATGGATGAATGGATAAATGAAAGAGAGGATGGATAGATGAGAGAGGGGAGGTATAGAAAGCTAAAAAAAAGTAAGAGGTTAACCAGTGTGGGTTATACTGAGTGAAGCAGTAGTGACTGGTTAGATGAAGGATAAAAGGATAGATAGACAGTATGTTAGAAGGTCATAGATAGATACATAGATATGATAAGCCTGGGGTAGTTCATTGGAGTGGGTAGAGGGTTGAGTGGTTGAGAGTGGTAAAGTGGTTGAGAGTGGCTTCAGTGGGGTAGAACTGGTAGCAAAGAGAGTGCATTGTTGTGTAATCATTTTTAAGAATGTGTTTTGCAGGTATTATGCCTCTTGTTGTTTTTATTTAAGGGTCCTGAAAGTTCCATGGCAGTTGCAGTAACAAAGGAGGTCACAGACTGTTGGCCTAAATCAACATTGCACCATGTTAACCGGATGAGAGGTTTTGGAGTTACAAATGTTTAATGGCTTAAAATGTTTAATAGGTATCAAAAAGCTTTTGTTGGAGTTGATAATTTGGAGTTTTGGGCATATTTTACAGTCAAAATTGTGTTAATAGCTTAAAAGGTGTACGATTGGCAGTGGTTCAAAAATCTTTTGGTTTCCATGGACCTCCATGTTAAAAAGTGCACTTTCAAGTTTAAAGCAAGTCCACCTAATAATAATAATAATAATAATAGTAAGTATGAGTAAAAACAGTAGTTGGACTTGCTGAAGCAAGCACACTAATAATATTTATAATAGTTATGTCGAAGAACAATAGTTGAAAATAAACTAGGTAGAAAATAGTTATTATTTATATTTATAATACCTTCACTGTACTTGTTAGGTATTTGATCTTATGCTCTGAAAACCATTATTACCAAGTGACATTTGCTCATCTGTTCCCTCATAAAAGCACTATACCCATAGTAGTGTCAAATACATTTTTCAAAGTCCACAAAACCATAATTTTTACCCAGAAGCCCCATGAATATGTCTTTGCAATGAGCTGTTGTAGAGATGTGTGATCAATTCTGCAGTTATAAGAACCTCCTCTGCTCATTTTGGGTTGAGTGTGTGTGTGTGTGAGAAAGAGAGAGAGAGGGAGAGAGAAAGAGAGAGGGAAAAGAGGGGCGAGCAGCACACAAACAAGGCCTTCAAATGTCTCTGGCATCAATTAATCAATTAACGAGAGAAAGAGAGGAATTTGCATGTCCTCCGCCCGTGTGTGTGATAAAAGGAGGGGGACACTGGATTTGCTAGCCAGAAACTGTGAGTGAAATACTGGGTGCTGTGACACGGATGGGAAGGGGAGTGAGGGGGGGGGATTTCCAAAGAAAAAAAGGAGAAGTTGTTTTCTGAATGACATGAATAGAGCATGGATGGAGGAAGAGAGAAAGGGTGGGTGAGGGAGGAGCCAGAGAGGAATAGGATATGAGGTGTGAAGGGTGTTTCAAACACAAACCCTACATAAATGAAAGGCCTGAAGAACTCTCTTATTCAGCAACACCAGCCCATCCCATCTCACCTAAAAATAAGTGGAGGTTATTGGTGATGAGCATGTGTAAAGCCATATAGAAACATGCCTGAAGAGTTATTTATTTGACTGGACCTCCACATGCTTTGGTGTATAAAGTAAATGATAGAGGGAGCTTTGTTTTATTGACACATATAGCTAGTCTCACTCTAGGAACAGGTGAATGCAAATGTGCAGAGAGTATACAGGGATCAATTGTTTTTGGATTTGCATGGGATTCCACCCCAACTCTACTGCTGTTTAGCAAGCCAACTGACATACCTCCTAGCTGTTCTGTTCCACAAGGAGAGAAGAAAGGATATTGAGTTATTTACAGGCTTTACACATAATGGGGCCAAACTTGTCGTGTGATTAGGGCACAGTATAGTGAAGGCTGGTGGAGGTAGAAATCAGAGGACGGGCTCATTGTAACGCATGGAATGGAATCAGGAATAGTATAAAACACACGTGTTTGATACCATTACTCATTCCATTTCATGTATTACAATGAGCCCATCCTACAATTTCTACCTCCACCAGCCTCCCCCATCCTTATGGGTTTTTCTCTTGTTTTCTAATATGAATTTTCAATAACTCAAGCTGTAATTGCCAGCGGTCTCCATTCATAGGCTTTTTGCTGTCTGAGTCACTGCTGCAGAGATAGAAAGACAGAGACTGAATAGGATCGAGAGCAGGGGAGGCTGGTGGAGATAGAAATTGGGGGACGGGCTCATTGTAATGCATGGAATGGAATGAGGAATGGTATCAAACACATTCCTCATTACATTCCATGCATTGCAATGAGCCCGTCCTCCATTTCTACCTCCACCAGCCTCCACTGATAGAGAGAGAGCCTTCATGGTGGACATGCAGTGAATATTAACTGGTCCAGATGCAACAATGCATGAACTGCCTGCTGTAGTGAAGTTCCACACATGGGAAAGTGTCTGAGCTTCACAGAGTAAGAGCTGTCTCACACAATTTTGATGGTGTCCTCACCCCTTCCCAGCAATATTGTGTAAGTATTTCAGTGTGTGCATGTGTGTATCAGTATTAAGCTTTGCCTGTCTATGTAGTATGTTTCTGTGCCATGTTGTGTGTTTGTGTGCCCTGCTGCGGTCAGTGTTTTGGGCTCAGCAGCCAATGTAATGAGGCGAGGAGGATGGGGCCCAGCAGGCTGCAGGTGCTGGAGTTTTGGCTACTGAGGCACAGTGGGATGGGCTTGTCACTGGAGGCCCACTTCTGCCACATCAAGCCCAGAGGTCCAGCATCAGTGAGAGATGCTACCATACCCATGAGTGGCTGAGCTTGAGACAGGGGAGATGTGTGGACAAACTGCAATGGCAGGACTGGACAGGGTGTACAGGAGGAAACATAGGATAACTATAGACATTGAACATGGCCTATATGCCAGTAGATATCTGTGCAACCATGGGTGTCCATGTCTGTTAAATATTAGCTAGTGTACAGTATAAAGCATTGGTTTGTGTGTGTGCGTGCGTGCGTGCGTGCGTGTGCGTGCGTGCATGCGTGCGTGTACATGTGTGTGTGTACATGTGTGTGTGTACATGTGTGTGTGTACATGTGTGTGTCTGTCTGTCTGTCTGTCTGTATTGGTCAGTTGATCTGAGGGTGTAGTCTCACTAAATCAGACTCTGAGATTCTCAGATCTGAGATTAAGGACACAATATGTTAGCAAGAATTTGAAATGAACATTTTGTACTGCAAAGGCAGAAATAGAGGAAGGGAGACAGAGAGAGACAGGGAGGGAGGGAAAGAGAGAGAGATGGGAAGGTAGAGAGAAAGGGATGTAGGTCTGCTCATTCAAGGAACTTGTCACCAGTTCTCTGAAGTCAAAGTAAGGTTACTGGTAATGTCATCACATCAGCTATTGAGCCAGATCACACCATGGTGTTACTCACAGTTAATCTCATGATCACGAAGAGTACTATCAAAGCCTCAAAGCCTATTCATGGCACAGGGTCTTTTCAACTCCAACTCCATTTTGTGAAATGATTACACATAGTTTCAGTGTCAGACCATTGATCAACCTTTTAGATCAGTTTAAATGAGAAGCCCTATCTAAGAGCAAGGCGTTGCTTATATGTTCTTGTGACACTGACAAGTGACACTAACTGCAATAATCACATTAACGCTCTGTCTGCTGGGTGACAAATACATATAGATAGGGGAATGTGTAAAAACAGGCATTGCATGAAACAAAGTGAAATTAATGCATGTAGACACGATGTTGTGCACATACCGTACATGCAACCTGGTTTTCTGTGCTGGTTGGTTTTCAAAAAACGTTTACACGATAGCAGAGCCACAGGGTTATCAGATCAGAACTGCAGAGGTCTTAAGATGCAAGCCAGCACTGACACCACAATGTCAAACTACTTAATTCCATTTTACAGTCTTTTTAAACTCACCTCTCTCTCACTCTCTCTCTCTCTCTCTCTCTTTCTCTCTCTCTCTCTCTCTCTCTCTCTCTCTCTCTCTCTCTCTTTCTCTCTC
This sequence comes from Argentina silus, assembly GCF_951799395.1. Taxonomy (NCBI): domain Eukaryota; kingdom Metazoa; phylum Chordata; class Actinopteri; order Argentiniformes; family Argentinidae; genus Argentina; species Argentina silus. The sequence continues at coordinate 29,158,837 of NC_139653.1, forward strand.
ATGTGTGTATGTGTGTGTGTTGGTATAATTTCTCACAGTTTATGAGAAAGTGCATAATTGTCTTGACCTCACCTGCACAGTGACCGCACATTCTTTGTTCTTTCGGCAGCCAAGATTTATTATGCCTTCTCTTTTAAATGGCTAGTGTGTGGTCACTGATTTGCATGCTAAGCCAAGTCTGCAATCTTAACCATAATATTTCTAATAGACACAATGACACATAATCTAATGGGAGTTTCAAATACTGCAACTGCCGTTTGCATGATATGCAATGGATTTTCAGACCTACTAAACCTCTGGTTGAATTATCACAGTTTTCTCAAAAACAGTGTTAAAGACAAGATACAATAAAAATCTGTAGATGCTGTAGAGTATTTTAAGTTGCTAGGTATTTTTTTGCTTTTTTGCATCTTGATTAGTTGTATATCTAGTCTTTGATCTTGATGATCTTGATAGTTAATATAGTATAGTATATTAGTTTATCTCTATTTAGAATGTGGTAGTATTTAAGTTAAGTTGAAGTGTTAATAAGTTTCATTTTGCCAAATTTGATTGTATGTATTGGTGGTTTGTGATTTCAATTTGTCTAAATGTTGTTGAAGTT
>NC_139653.1:29164440-29188152 GCF_951799395.1 Argentina silus
CTTAAAATGTATACACTTGAGAAACAAATTGTAACATACTTCTGAAGAGCAAACCAGATCAAGAGTGGTGTCCTGTTACCCTTGTCCTCTGGCAGGCTCTGAGTGAGATGACAGAGCTGCTGTCGTCCTGCAGTAACTACAGTAACTATCGGCGGGTATACAGTGAGTGCAGTGGCTTTAAGGTGCCCATCCTGGGCGTGCATCTGAAGGACCTAATCTCTCTGAATGAGGCCCTGCCAGACTACCTAGAGGAGGACAAGATCAACTTGGGCAAGCTGCAGCACCTATACAGCAACATCAGTGACCTGTTGGCCATCCACAGCTGTACCCCACCTTTTGAGGCCAACAAGGACCTGCTGCATCTGCTTACGGTCAGAGTGAGGGAAGGGCCCTGAGTTTGTTGTTTGTTGATGGTTATGTAAGTATGAAAGGGGTGTAGTGTATTCACAGCCATAGTTCACCTCTTGAATGTGTCTCTCCTCCCTCCTCATCTACAGCTGTCCCTAGACCTGTACTACACAGAGGATGAGATATATGAGCTCTCTTACACCAAGGAACCCAAGAACCCCAAGATTCAGGTTAATGGAGACCTACATGTCCTACTCTGTGTGTTCTGTCTCTAAGGGCTGACAAACTGTTCATCTTTATCTCTCACTATCTGCCATATCTTTATCTTGACCTCTTTTCACACACGCAAGGACATTTACACACCCTGTGGGTGTAGCCTACAGTTCAGAGCAAAAGCACATACTCAGTGCTGAAATACATCAAAGGAAACCACAATAAGACATTGTGACGTTACAGAGACGTGTTATGTGGTGGATGTTTTTACGTGTGCCGTCTTTTATGCTTCCCCCCGCCCATTCTCTTTCTGGCCTCAGCCCATAGCTCCAGTTAAAGCACCTGTTGTGGCAGAGTGGGGGTCAGGGGTCACCCCAAGGCTAGATCCTGACACCATTTCTAAACATGTCAAACAGATGGTGGATGTGAGTATGTAACTCTGTCTGCATGAGTTTCTGTTTTTCACTTCCTTATTACTGTGCAGTCTAAAGCAGAACTACCAGGGCCTGCGGTGTCTCAGATATAAAATGTACAATGATGCTGTTGCCCCCTGCAGTCCATCATGAAGAACTACGACCTGAACCAGGATGGCTACATCTCCCTGGAAGATTTTGAAAAAATAGCAGCCAACTTCCCTTTTTCCTTCTGCACTCATGAAAGTGACAGGTGAGGAAGCTAAAGCTGACAAATTAAAGGCCTCTACTTGTCACAGGCTTACATATATTTAAGAGTGAAATCTCTGGAGTGGCAGACACATTAAAAAAGGTGTATGACACTACAACAGGAGCGTGACATGGATGAAGAAACAAAAGAGGAAACCACAATCTATCACTAACTTTGACCCTTACTCTCTCAACCTCCTTCCACTCCAGGGAGGGGGAAATCAGTCGTGAGGAAATTACTTCCTATTTCATGAGGGGGATGTCTGTGTGCGCCAAACTGGGCTTTAACTTCAACAACGTGCATAACTTCCATGAAACCACCTACAAACGGCCCACCTTTTGTGACACCTGCGGAGGCTTTGTGGGTATTCATTTCTAGGTTTAAATGTAGTGTAAAGGCTATGTAATTTCTCTGGTTGTGGTATTGTCTGATACTCTCCTGTACTCTTCTAATACCTACCCTACTATGTCTGCTCTCTTGTAGTTGTGGGGAGTCATAAAGCAAGGCTACCACTGTAAAGGTAAGATGACTAATCGGTATTTAAAATTTCAAGAAACAGCATAACCACAATAATCTAATAACTCAGATATACTGTATATTCCATGCCCAAGAGCAATACATGTAGTCACTTTCACATGATAAGAAGACATAGTAAATGTGTTGATATCATGCCTCACTCTAATAGGGTTTTGTAGAAATGTGAAATGAGGGGACGACCTTGTGTCTATGCTATCATCTCTGATCGTTCTCTCTCTCTCTCTCTTTCCATCCTTCCATGTCTAAGACTGCGGAGTAAACTGTCACAGGCACTGTAAAGACCTGGTGGGGATGGAGTGCATGAAGAAACACAAAGTGTCTGGAGGCTCCTGTCCCTGCACCCCGGCCCCTGACTTCAGGACCAAGGGGAATAGCTGGAGTAAGTCATCCTCTATCAGCACCATCACCAATGAAAACTGCTCTTATACTCCCTGCTCTTGTGCTAAAATGATTTACTGTACCTTGTTTATTTGTGTATCCAATCAGGTTCTGAGGAGGACACCTTTGTCTTCCCCCAAGGTAATGAAGCAGAGCACAACAGGGGCAATTCCACTATAAAACATGATGCAGGAGATTCAACTCTTTCCGACCGGTCCACTCAGACAGACCCAGGGGTTTGGATGCCAGAAAAAGTGGAAAAGAGGGGAGACCACCCAAACTCACATGGTTCGCCAACGGAGAAGGTAAGACCGTAACAATCTTTGCTGACCCCTGGCTCATAAGCGTTAAATTAGGATTAGCAAAATAAAGCTAATCTGTTGAGTTACAGCCTCTCCCCCATTGCTTTTCGCAGGGTTGTGCTGTGCCCCAGAGAGCCCGGGGCTCCTCCATGCCTGTGTCCTTCCTGCTGGAGAAGATGGAAGAACTGCACCTGCACAAAGACAAGAGCAGGGAGCCCGACTGAGCACCACCCACTGGACGTCTTGCCCTGTATACACATACACGTGTGGACATGACAGACCCACCCAGACATATCAAATAGACAGGGTTTCAAAGTGGGATGTCTGTTCAACAAAAGTGATATGGATTATTTCAAGATCATTTTCAAGTGGCATTATTAAATATTTTCCTGCTAGCTTTGGTTACCATGTACATTGTTGGGACAATTTTTTGATATGTGTTAGATTTAGAAGGTGATATTATATCTATCATATGTGGATGTCTCAAGATAATTTATGAGCACTTCATTTTCCTACAGAAGCAGGTGTTTTCTGGTACTAAGCCTCTACTGCCAAGACTGGGAGATTGAGCTTTATGATTGCCTTTGGCCTATAATGCTTAACAACACACAGTATTTGAAATGGATTCACTCATGTCAACGATGCAACCACTTTGACACTCAAATCCCACAAAACACACTGCTTTATCACAGTTCACATGAATTGCATCAGTAAAACGTGTGTACAGTATATATTACATTTTTCATAATCTTTGTAGTTCTTGTGTTTTTGCCTCTTCACCAATATGTGCTCATCCCCTGATGACCATCATGACATTTATTGAGTATACTTGAGAATTACTGGTCAATCAAAAATGTACAGTGCCTTTGGAAAGTATTCAGACCCCTTCACTTTTTCTACATTTTGTTGTGTTTTAAACTCAATTTCAAATGGATTAAATTAAAATCCACACACAATGTGCCTGAATGACAAAGCGAAAACCGTTTTTTTTTAATTTCAGTAAATGTATTAAAATTGAAATACAGAAATACCTCATGTACATAAGTATTCAGACCCTTTGCTATGACACTTAAGATTAGCTGAAATGCAAAAAGGTCATCGACAAATCACTCAATGAGTTGAATTGAGTCCATCTTAATGCAAGGATAATAGTTCATGTAATTTTGGAATTAATATCTTCATTTTTTATAGGGTCTCAATTACACACTGTGTAGATTAGGATATCACTACCAACTCAGCAAATTTCATATTTTTCTCTTGATCCTAACCCTAACTCCCCAGTCCCTGCCAGTGACAAACATACCCATAACTTGATGCAGCTACCACTATTCTTCACATGAGAGATGGTGCGGAAACTGCACTGGGCATTAAGATGGACTCAATTCAACTTATTGAGTGATTTGTTGATGACATTTTTGCATTTTAGCTAATTTTAAGAGTGTCATAGCAAAGGGTCTTAATACTTATGTACATGAGGTATTTCTGTATTTCAATTTTAATAAATTTACTGAAATCTCTAAAAAACAGTTTTCGCTTTGTCATTCTGGGGTATTGTGTGTGGATTGATGGAAAATTCTTTTAATTTAATCAGTTTAAAATTGAGTCTATAACACAACAATTCATTGTCTACATTCATTGTCAAGGCTAGTTGGCCAGGGACAGCACTGCTAAGACTGGTCATGAATTTCATAATTAAATTGTCTTGAAATGGTAGAAAAGAAATGTATTTGTGTGGCTACATAGAAATACCTACCGACCACAGATTCTTCTCAGTGTTTGGGACGTCACAGTCAAGAAATATGATGATAATGAGAAGGTACACACACACACACACGCACGCACGCACGCACACACACACGCACACACACACACACACACACACATACACACACACACACACACACACACACACACACACACACACACACACACACACACACACAGTAAGTGGGCATCATCCATTTTGATTCACAAATATAAAAAAGGGTCTGACAGGATTGATGACCAAGCTTTTACCTAAAAAGTGAACAGGAACATCTACGTAACACAAGTGAAAAAAAAAAAGTTTTTGGTAAAAATGTTTTATAAAAATGTACATAATGTAAATATCTATTCGGAGTGCACCAATACTAAAACAATGTCCAGTAACCAAATATAACACAGGGCAAGGTTAGAGGCCAGCTACAGTATGCATAAAAACAAACGTGCACATGTGTTTTTGGTTCAAACCCTTTTTAACCTAAAAAGAACAAGCAAACTTATTAAAACATAATCAATTCTATCCATCCCATCATCCCTCCTTATTCTTAAAACTGTATACAATTGAGTTTGTGGCCAGACACATGAAGCATGAGGAAGTTTTTTTGTTGTAGTTGCCATACCTATCTGAATGTACACTCACCAAACACTTTATTAGGAACACTATACTAATACTGGGTAGGGCCTCCCTTTGCTCTCAAAACAGCCTCAATTCTTCATGGCATTGATTCCACAAGATGTTGGAAAAAATTCCTTTGAAATTCTGGTCCATGATGACATGATTGCACTTTCAAGCTGTGAATCTCCTGTTCTACCACATCCCAAAGGTGGATTGGATTCATATCCGGTGACTGGGAAGGCCACTGTAGAACACTGAACTCATTGTCATGTTCATGAAACCAGTTTGAGATGACTTTTGCTTTGTGACATGGTGCATTATCATGCTGGAAGTAGCCATTAGAAGATGGGTAAATTGTGGCCATGAAGGGATGCACATGGTCAGCAACAATACTCAAATAGGCTGTGGCATTCAAGTGATGATTGATTGGTATTAACAGGACCAAAGTGTGCCAAGAAAACATTCCCCACACCATTACACCACCTCCACCATGAGAAGATGTACAGGTGTTCCTAATAAAGTGTTTAGTGAGTGTATACTGTACCACTTGCCATAGAACTGTTCATCATTGCTTGAATTAAGACGTAATTCTTAAAAGAATGGTGGCTAGCAGTGAGATGAAGGCTGCTTTGAGAGTGTATGAAACCAGGCAAAGAGCATTAAGATAAGTGTGTGTGTGTGTGTGTGTGTGTGTGTGTGTGTGTGTGTGTGTGTGTGTGTGTGTGTGTGTATGTGTGTGTGTGTGTGTGTGTGCTACAAAGATGGTGAAAGAGAGAAAGAGAGAAAGAAAGACAGAGCAAAAGATAAAGAAAGAAAGAGATTGAGATTAAAATCCACTCAGGCTGTTTCATTCAAGTGATTGGTAACCATGTGCCTCCCCAGTCACCTTTTTGCTCAAAGCTATATAGCTATCCCACAGCTATTTAGACACAGGTTTTAAGGACTGAGCTGAAAAGGTAATTAGTAGTTGCCACCCCAGCGTTTCTCGTTATAGGTACTCACACCGGAAGCGTTAAAATCCCAGAAATCTGAAGCCACGCCCCTCTACTGGGGTACAGAAGTCAAGTTTGCCATTGGCTCTTAGGCCCAGACTATACCAACGCCGTCACAGCATCATTACGTCACCATGATCCGCAGTTTAACAATTAACTGTGACCTACTGTATGAGACAGGCTAGACCACATGGAAAAGCATAGTTTTATGCTCCGAGTCTATTTTACTCTGCGTAGATGCAGAGAAATAAGTACATAATATCAAATATAAATTCACAAATAATCACAAATCAAGTAGGGAAATTGCAAAAATCACCATGCACACATTGAAAGCTTCAGTACCGTATTTTAGGCTTGTATTAAAAAAAGATAAACAGTGTTGATAAACAGCAATTGTTGATGTCATGCAGGTAGGCTACGTCAAATTCTTTAAAATGCAGATTAGTTATTGAGGTTTCAAGAATATAGCCTCCTGTTATGAAGTGTACAGTATATAGCCTATTTTGTCTGCAGATCAACGTTTGTGGCAGTGCATCTTGTCTTGATCTTGGTGCAGAACCCTGAAACTGTTTTCACAGAACTATCATGGTACGCTCTCGGTTTGGTGTTGGTGTAGTTTTGGCATCAGTGACCATGAGTAAAAATAACATAATGTCTGGGTTAGGGACTTACCAAGAATTGATCTTTTGGTCTCACTTACCTGGTCGTCTTAAGTGTTTCTGTTCCATATACATGTAGACAAATACAACCTACAGATACAGATAGATACTCACAGTTTGGTGAACCATGGTAAACTTACTTACTATCATAAACCAGGAAAAAGCAACACTCTGGAAAGCTGAAAATGGTTGCTTACTTTCAGGATCAATTTAAAAACCCTAACCCTAACCCTAACCCTAACCCTCAATAATTCAATACAGAACAGATATCTAAGTAATATAAGTAAGTAAGCAATAGGTAAGTAATGGGACAGTGAAGCATTTTTTCTTCTTTTGGCTATTTACTCCAAAAGTTTAACAAAGTAAAAACAATTACTATGAGGATAAACATTATCAGCTTTAATTTAATGGTATTTGTGTACATAATGGTTTCACCATTTAGAAATGACAACCATTTTATACATGGTCCCCCTATTACAGGGCACCAACAATAATGGGACAATTGGCTTGAGAGGAGTTTCTGGTTAGTCAGGTGTGTTCCGTCACATAATTTGTGCAGGCATAAGAGAGCTGTCAATATCTAGTATTTATTCTAGGCTTTACGTTTGCCTTTGGAGTCTGCTATTGATGTCTGTCAACATGAGGACCAAAGAGGTGTCAATGAAGATCAAGCAAGCCATTATTAGGCGAAACAATCTGAAAAAAAAACCCGTCAAAAACATAGCCAAAACCTTAGGCTTGCCAAAATAAAAAAAAACACTGTTGAGCTCAGCAATTTAAAACGGGCGGTAAGCCATGGAAGACTTCTACATTGGATGACCGAAGAATGCTCACCATAATTAAGAAACCCCCCAAAACAACGCCCCCCGTCCCGCAGTTCAGAAACACTCTCCAGGAAGCAGGCGTGAATGTGTCAGAGACTACCATCCACAGAATACGTCACCAGCTGAACTACAGGAGCTTCACTGCAAGGTGCAAAACACTAGTTATCCTCAAAAAGGATGGTCAGGTTACAGTTAACTAAAAAGTAGCTAAAAAGCATGCAGAGGTCTGAAAAAAGCTCTAGTGGACAGATAAGACAAATATTATCATGTACCAGAGTGATTGCAAGGGTTAGGGTTAGGGTTAGGGTTAAGGATCTCTCCAGGATTACCAGAATACCACCTCACCCGTGAAACATGGTGGAGGAGGTGTTATGGTTTGGGCATGTATAGCTGCCACTAGAATTGGCTTACTTGTTTTAATTGATGATACAGAATGTTGAATGTCTTCTGAAGTGTACAAAAACATCTTGTTTGAGTAAAACAAATGGCTCCAAATTCATTGACGCTTCATCATACAGTAAGATGACCCAAAACATACTGCCATATTAATAAAGGTGTTTTTCAGGGCCAAAAAGTGGAAAGTCTTGACTAGCCAAGTATTCAGATTTAAATCAAATTGAAAAAGCATTTAATTTCCTGGTGATTAGATTTTAGGCAAAAATACCTCAAAACAACTGAAGATGGCTGCATTACAAGCCTGACAGAGCATCACCAGAGAAGTGCTTGATTAGGACATTATATTTGACAACAATAGACATTTTCCAGAGTCTGTTTTCTTATCAAACGGTGCTCTTGTGAAGAGGAGAACCAGATGAAACAAGGTGAATATACCGCCGTGATCTGGCATTCAGCTGCCTTTCCTCAAGAACTGGTTAAGAAAATAGTCTTTGTTGGCCTTTTTTGTACAGTGGCTTCAGAAGACCCCCTTCCACATTGTGTTGTGTTATATACTTAAAATGGATAAAAACTAAATGTTTGCCATCAATCTACACACAATACCTCATAATGACAAAGCGAACATTTTTGCAAATGGATTCAAATGTGAATCATTGCACTTGACAAAGTCATCTAAGACTGGACCATTGTGTTCCTTCATGTCCTGCAGGCTGGCCAGTTTTGTGTCGTCAGCTAATGTGATATGACAAAAGATCTACGAAAGTGGGGGCAATACACAGCTCTGAGAGGAACCTGTGGCGGTTGTGCATTTGTCTGACACATAATGGGCCACGTCCTGTGTCCAGTTTCCCAACCTCCGGTGACCTCTGGCTGAAGAATTCCAACACCCACAAAACCAGGCCTCCATCTAGGGAGACATCTCTTATAAGTCTCTGTGCTATAAGGCCAGATTGTAAAGGCTGAAGAGAAGTAAAATAAATAAATAAATAAATAAGACCTTGACATTTAGCACCTTCCAAATGTCCATACATCATATTGAAGAGTGTTAGAATAGCATCATCAACTCTTCTGTTGGACTGGTAGGCAACCTGAAAGGGATCAATGTATGTTTGGGTGTAGTTGAGCATATGGCCTTTAACAATGTTCTTGTTAACAAACATTTCATTGCTAAGGATGTCAAAGGGACAGGGCGGTAGTCATTCAACACAGAGGGGTTAGATATTTTAGGGATGTTATTATTGTTGAGTGTGTAGACAAATTTTCTGAAGATATGCATGAATGGTTACAAGCTAAGATATTTGAACTTGGTATGGTGATGGAAGACAGAAAAACGTAACTTGTTAATTTGATCGTTTTTTATCCATTAGGCTGTGCCTACAAACTCAACCCCTATTTATTACATTTTGCAAATAACTTGTATTTCTTTACTGCACTGGAACATATGAAGCGGAAAAAGTACCTTTGGACTTGGTAAATTTATATGAACTACTCTTCGCTAGTTTAATTTCTTCATTATCCATCCGCCATAAAATCCACCCCCATACTCATAGCCTCAGCTTCACTTCAAGCGTCACTTCAGTGTCAAGGGCAGCTCTTAGCCTTTTCACCAAATTAGCTGGATCTGTGTTCTGTGAGCTCCAATAGTGGAACTCCGCCCACATACTTCCGGTGAAAGTAAACGTATGTAAATGAGGATTTCTTTCGAAATAAGAGCATCTAAGTTAAACTCCTTTTAATATATAGTAAATAGGGATCAAGGAACCACAAACAATATGCTAATTATCTTAACAAATATATATTAAATTATCACACCATATTTGGCATCGCGCTTTCATTTTGAAGTCGTGAAAATGGCGAAAAACGCAACCGGATGTCTTAATGTTATTGGAGCTCACAAAACACAGAACATCAGCTTCTTCAAAATGTCTTGTAAGTAAACAAACTCATTACTGCCATCTACTGGGTATTCACAAATAGATCTTCCAAGATACCAGCAGAGATTTAAAACGAATTTAAAGGGGCAATCTTGGATTTAAACAACAACAAAGAGGTCACCCCGCCACCGTTTTAACAGCGGAGGGCTGGAGAAATATAAAACTGAAATTAATAGACTGACCATCCATGACAAAACAAATTATAGTTTTAGTAAAACAATATTTTGGGTTCTGATGGGGTAACACAGTTGAACTAAACTCATGATCATTTATAATATATATTATTCCAAAAACAATCCCAGACTGCCGCTTTAAAACGATTGATTTTATCACAATATAAATGTCTACAGTTATGAAATCTATGATATCAGGGTGCCTTCTTTATCACAATTTGGGTGAGAAAACAATGTTTTCTATACTATGACAATCAAGTCAATAAAGAACAAAAATCGACAACGACTGTGTAGAACATTTCACTTTATTTTACATTTGTATATTACAATTGTATGCACATGCCACAGTTAATATATATATTTATATCTCAACCAGTAAAGGGATTCACACAGTGTGTCAAGACAATACAGCATTTTCGTACTTCACTTTGAGAGAAAGGGGGATTTTTGTTTATGCATCTATAAATGTCAACCATGAGTTAGGAGCATTCCCAGTTAGTTTTACTGTAATACTGTAGTGCAAGCCAAACTGGATCCAAGTAGCCCAAGTCAATCCCACACAGTCACTACATTAACTCCATTTACCTAGCCAAATCAACAAATCTAAAATCACTATATGTATCATAAGTGACTCTTTCCACCAAAAGATCAGTCAAATGTTATGACAATGATATGTTTGAACAGTTCCTGATATCAAATACAATGGCTTCAAGTTGAGCAATGTCAATCTTTAAATAAACCTGGAATGACTAGTGAAAAAATGGACCAAATAAATACACTATGAATATCATAGTGAATCCTCTTTACAACTGGTTGCTCAAACAGGTGCCAATAACGACACACAAAACCACAATGCACTAGTAAGCTTAGGTCCACCTGCACCCAATTTTTGGGGAAAGGGTAGAACTGTATGGGTGGCAGGACTGTTGTCAAGCTGTGCATATGGCAATGCTGCACTGTGGTGCACCTTCTCTACTCCAAATACAGATTGAAGAACAGTCCCATGCCACTCAGCCAGGAACCACTCATATCATTTTTGGGTGGGAGCGGGGAAGGACAGCAGTAGCCTGTTGACCTCTCTGAGCTGGGCATCCAGTGTTTCTGTGGTCAGGGCCAGCTCTCCCAGTTGTGTCTGTAGGCTGGTGATAGTCTCAGTCTGCTCCTCTTCTTTGTGCCGTGAGTTGGCAGCCTGTCTGCTATACTCCAGTACCATGCAACCACCGCCAATGACAAAGATGATGGCCTCTCCCAGCAGCTCTGCCCCCAGCTCAGCCGCTGCGTCCTCGTTTAGGGGCTTAATGGTGGCTCCTCGGAAGCCCATGATCCTCATTTTGGTTCTCATCTCGACCCAATGGTAAACTGCACAAAGAGCACAACAAAATAACTCATTTATGTGTAATGTATGATGTTGTGAGTTTGTTGTTGCAAGTAATTGATAAAAGTAGTCTATGGCCTGGCCTGACCTGTCACTCATTTTTCTAGGTAGATTTCATCAGGCTATGGCAAAGCCAAATATCAGAATTTTAGCTATAGGCTTAGGCTAGACATTCAATTGCAAATCACCACATTGAAAACGAATCACGTTTCCACTTAGCCATGCTTGTTCTCCACTCATGCTTGTTCTCCTATTAATATCCAAAATGTGCTTGCTTTGAATTGTGACACAACACAAACGTGTATGAAAGGAGGGGCCTAAGCCTAGGTCAAAAGGCACTTTCAAAGCAAAGGTTAATGGTACATTCAGCATCTGTAGGAAACTCAAGAGATAAGAGTTTCCGAGTGGGAAATAACCACTAGAATGACCCTCCAAGTCAGAGTTCCAAGTGGGAAACTCAGACCAGTGTGATGATACCCGAGTTTACAATTTTGACGTATAACCACAATAACCTTTCACCTTCTCCTCAGAGACAGAGGTTGATTTAGAGAGTAAATTATAACATTTTAATAGGATTCATCTTTCTGTACAATTTTCACATAATTGTTAGCAATCACACATGTATGTATAATGTGTTGTAAACATTAATTCATTATGGATTGCAAACGTAATCTCATTGGTTGAAGTGTTGTCCCGACAAAAGTCCTCTAGTGCATTCATGTTTTGAGTTCACGAGAACCAAACGAACATACCATTACTACAACTTCAATGACAAACGAGTTCCCGCCCCCTGACCGATGTACTGTACTATTGGGTAATTTCTACTTCAGTCAAGAAAAGGGCACCAATGGATGCACTTTGAGACCATGCCTATTTAAACGATTGGCTTAACAGCAGTGACAAATGAACTCCATTGGTTGTTACACATGTCGGTCACACCTCTCACTCCAACCTCTGGGTATCATAGAGACACTGCGAAGACTGTAGCTGCAAATGATAAAAATTACTTACTCTGTGCCGGAGGAAGACATATATATCTCTTAAAGAATTCGCTTCTTCGAGCTCCAGCCTTCATCCTGTTCGCCACAGGTTTACTCATTTGCCGTACTCCTAGATAGAGCAGCTTGGCGATGGGGAAGGCACCGACAACCATCTTGGCGGAAGTACTTCACTTCGGCGGGTCAAGTGGGAGGATATAGTGGATGACGTTTAATAAACATTCGTTGCAAAGTGTATGTAGCTGATTTGTGTATAACCAAAGAAAGTACGTAAGGGAGAGAAGTGACAGTTTGTAGTGAGGTAACGCCTACCGTAGAAGAAGGGGAATTTTTCAGCTACAAATAGCTAGCTAGCTAAAATTAGTTATTGATAGACGGATGAATAGCTTTTGACGAGTTGCTTTATGTTTTACAATTGACGTTGTTCAGTAGACAATATCAAAACATGATTACTATTTTTTTTAAAGCAGCCTGCAAAAAATCTCGCGATTTAGCAAGTACTGTAAAGGAAGTTGCGTAGCTAACTTGTTGGCTATAGTGCACCCAAAGAAAATACATATTCAGACAACAGTTCATAATCAGTTTTTATTAGCAATTTCAAAACAACGTGGGCTATGAACAGCAATAAGGTTCATGTTGTACAAAGCATTTGCTTTTATTTTCAAGCTGTTTTCTGTGAACGACGACACAAGTGGATCTCCGCTGATGTAGATCGGTGTATGTAAATGAGGATTTCTTCCAAATAAAAGCGCCCACGTTAAACTTGGCATTTAGAAATACTAAATATGGATAAAGGAACCGCAAATTATATGTAACTGTATCTGGGAATAAACATTGAATCCTCTCAATGTATTTTTTGTGTTTTTAAGTGTTTGTAATTCTAATATCCTAATTACCCTGATGAAACAGGACACATAATGGACTGTACACAGATAATTTGTCGTTCAGAGAACAGCTGTGTTTTTCATACGACGCGTTAGCAGTGTTAGGAAGAAATGCTAATTCTCCTAGGTTCTTGGTTTACTGTCTTTGGAATTTGTTAATTTGTAATTTTCTATGAATTATAAGCAATCCTTTCTCTCTGGGAAGTAAATATATACTATACTTAGTTGTGTCTTATTATGTTAAAAGAAAATAAATAAGGATGCACATTAAATAAAGAATGTGCTATTGTTTTGATAGATACACCTTCTATCTGTGTTTCGCGAAAGGGCTTTGTTTAAAGGCTGAATCAGTGTTCATTATTGTCATGTGCTCCGTTTGTGACTCACAAATTATCACAGTTCATTTTAACACTGGAACATTTACAAGCAGGCAAACTGTTGAATATCATTATTGACAGTTAAATGATTGAAGGTTTGTATTATCTTTATGAACCGCAAAACATCTGACACCAAAAAAATAGCGATCATGGGAGGGCTCACCTGAGCCAGCTGTGCAAATGCGAACACCTGGCTCGGGTTACAGCAACGCAGCTAGATAGTGGGCTGGACTAAATTCCAAAATAACTTCACTTCAATACGCAGTAACTGAACCTAAACGGCTGAACAATAGACGACTTCTACATCAAACCGATTTATTCAACTTGTTGGAGGTTAGTGTGTTGCCCTCTTCAACAGGAGAACAAAGGTCCCGTTGGGTAAGGACGTTTTTCATTTGGAAGTGTGTCTAATGGAAAGCTTTCGCTGCGTGGGATAGTGTAGCGCTTGCCAAATATAACCGATTGTTGTTGTCGTTCCATGTTTGTGGCGATTTCTTGCCTTTTATGATATGTGCGTTTCATATCAATCTTCGAAAGCACGTTTATTCATAATGCAAATTTTCGACTTTTCGAACATTATTTTTTTGTTTTTTAGAGGTCTTGAATGTGAGGAGGAGCTTGTCTGGAGTTCTCAAACTAATGGAAATCAGATACCATTAACATTTCAACTTTTTGAGCCAGAGATGAATCAGAGTTTAGATGCATGTATGACGGCACTGTAGATAAAGAGAACTTCTGCCCAGCTTGATTCATAACTTCAAGATCCTACTAGTTGCCTCTACTGACAACAGGACAACCCCCTCAAAACATCCAGTCTGCCCTCCAGCTGTCAAAACCAGCTTAGCAGCATTGTGTTTTATTGTACTTGCTGTAACCTGTACTGTGACTTTCTACTGGTCTGATCAATCACTCAAATACATGTGTGCAAAGAGGCTTCTAGCACTTAACATGCAAATTAATTAGGAATATCCCATCAAGAGAGACTTTCTACAATTCATTGCAATTAATACATTTGTTCATAGTGACAGATCCACCCAAGCCATAATCTGCCTGCAATAATATTCTCCATATAATCAGTAGTTCCTTGCTGTTCTCCCCATGCACCTCGGCAGAACATGGTGCGATGTTTGGTATGGATGTTTGATGTGCGTGTAACTTGCCTGGAATGCCCAAGCTGTTACATTGTGTAACATTGAGAGATTCCTGAGTCACATGGCAGAGCTTGTGTGGTTTTGGGAAGTGAGGAAGATATTGAGTAAACACATAGGGGCCTATACCCAAGTGTAAACCTACACCAATTGTGTTTTAAGCAGTGTTATTTAATTGCAGTTGTTAGTTGTCACTGTGTATCCTAAAGTGGAAATACACTTAACAAAATCGCTAGAAAATGTCACAGTGTGTAATTTCTGGATTTTTTCTCACTTGTTGGTTTTTTAATAATGATCATGGTAATCTGATTGATGTGGACTATGTGACAGATACATCATGCATACTTCTATCTGAGGTTTTTATGGCAGACAATATTCACTGTTTTCCACCAGCATAAGCTAATATAGTTCCTAGTATTTCTTATCTGTGTTTGTCACTCTTGTTATAATCTATGAAGCGGTTCTTTGTGTAATGTGTTTTCTTTAGTAATTCTCTAGACAGAATTGGCTCAGAATATAATTTAGCTTGTTAGACTGGCACTCCCCTCAACCTTGGCAGCAGTAGCTGTAAGGGCAACCCTTCCTGTTGGTGGGGGGGGGGCTGGGTGACTGGGTGTGAAAGAGGTAGAACGAGTCTAAGTTAAAATGGGTGTATAAATAAGTCATAGGAACTTTTTGAAGACAGTTTTAGGAAGAGTCAGCTTTAGCCCACATAAGTCAGGCTATGAGTCCTTTGAAGGGATTGGGTGGGGTGGCTTTGGGTTGGGACAGTGTTTGTATTTGCTCATAGACCCATAGTGTGGAGTCAGGGTGAGAGAAAGCATACTTGTAACATGGCCAAACTGTGGCATAATAAAGTTGATAGTGCAGTTATATATCTGAGTCAATAGATCTCAGACTTTATATTCCCTGGTCATTGTTTCAAAAACATTCATGCACTGCCAACAGACAGACAGACACAGTCATGTGCAAGTTCTGTGTAAAAGGACCCATGATGACCAAAATGTGAAATTCATCAGAGCATATCAAATCGGGTGTCAAATGAAAGCTAAGAGTCTATATTTTGGTCAGAAATACATTTCAACCATCTTCCTTCAGAAAAATAGGGGATAAGCAAATTAATTAATCATTAATGTTCAAGTATAGACCCGGTCAACTAACATCAACACTTATTTTGTTTTAGGAAATGGATTGGCTTCTGTAAGATTAAGAATCATTGGCCAGTCTACGGATCATTCTATTACCCTAAGATATTTTAAAAGTTCTCTGCTTCATGAGGAGTGAGGATAATGAAAGTTAACAAAAGTAAGAAGTATGGGTATAGGTAGGTGTTTTTACTGATATCGATTTAATTTATGAATTAATAAGTGATTAAAACAGGTCATTCTGTTACCCAATCGAAACCATTGAGAGTCTGAAAATGTGAAATCATGCCATGGGTCCTTGGGGAAAAGAGTAAGAGAAGAGAGAGAGTAATTGTAGTCGTGGACACACCCAGGTATTTAGCTGAGTGTAATCATTATTCTCCTAATCCTTTAATCTCTCCATACTTCCGACAGTAAACCCACAATGACTCCTCTCCTTCCTTATATGTCTTTACAACAAAGCTCTAATAAAAGCAGACTTCACACGGACAGTATTCCGGGTGCCTTTATGTAGGCATCATACTGTACTTATGCAAAGGAAATGTAGGGAATTGATCCATTCCAAAACTATTCCCAGCGACGGGTGCAGTGAGTAACGAGACTTGAGCAAGTGCTTCTTCAGGCATTGGCTTCAGCAGACAACTGAACTACAGCAAGATACTTTTGGGGGGCAATTAAGGAAATAGAGAAAGAGGAGCCATGGAGAGTGAAAGACAAAGACGCATAGGTAGAAAAAGAGAGAGAGGGAAAGAGAGCAAGAGAGGTTCAATGACTTACTGAGTAGAGAGTGAGATTTGGTGTGAGTGAGTGCTAATGAGTCAGAGAGAGAGGAATCTGTGTGCGCTGCTCTTGACAAACACTGATAAGCTAAGCAGGACTGCTATTTACTGGAAGGCATGGTGTGGAATGTGAGCAGGAGGCCTGCCTAGTGTCCACAAAGCCCCTGCAGTACAAAGCCTCCGTCTAGGAGGGCAAGCTAGACACACAAATAGGCCTGACTCACTACCTACAGTACCTCACTATCATCTGATCTCCTGATACAGATAGGGGTGGAGATGTGTGTGTGCATGTGCGTGTGTGTGCGTGTGCGTGTGCGTGTGTGTGTGTGTGTGTAGATAACGCTATTCATGGCCAAGGGAGATGATAGGCGGGAATGAGGACCCAAACTTGTTGAAAAGTAGTACTTACGTTTTTGACAAAGTCAAAAGCTCAGTCCCTCTCAACAGGATTCTAACTGCAACGAAGACTTGATGCGAAAAACCGCAAAACCTAGGGATTAACCCTTTACCAGCTGTAAACAGAGCCAAATCTCTCCCTACAGGTCTACAGCCCAAAAGAGAGTCTACCGGGACAGCAATAGCCTGTACACTGGACAAAGACTAATGCTATGTCTGAAAGTTCATACTAACCCTAGCCCTAACCCTAACCTATTTAGTAAGCGTTTTTAGTATGCAAGATTAGAAAGTTTTGCATTATGTGAAATTTAGGAACATTTAGTATACTCAAAATGCCAGGTTGGCATACTAGATTCGCCTTTCCATATAGTGTGAATTCACTGCACACAATTCAGAAAGTCCTGTCTGATTTTAGTCCCACAATTCAATTGATCAGGTAAGAGAGGCGGGCAGTAGCACAACATGGTTGAGCTACAGTTGACGATTTAACAATATGAATGATGATGTACTGTAGTATGGTTTGTATGCAGTATATACTTTAAGTAGGCAGTATGAACTTGGCCATTGTGAGCTGCGTGCTCGATGTAATTATCAAACAAACCACATCTGGCTTTAACCTGAGTAATTAACCTGGGAGCAATCAATTAAGAACATGGTTACCTAAAATGGTGGATAACATATCAATAGCAATGCACATGTGCACTTATTCAACCCCATGAAGATAATACAAACATTTGTAGATATTGACAATATTAATGAATACATTTTAAAATGGTGATGAGGCCAGGCTTTGGCTGCCGTGTCACAGTGACCTGAAGTTTAAGCATTTTTCCTTAGTGTTGTAACCTGCCTATTATTGGAGTGGAGACCTATCTAATCACCATGACTCCAAATTGTCTGAACATGACTGATGTTTTTTAATTTCTATTGTAAACTACCAAACACAGAAACTATAATATGTTACAATTTTGTAATAGACAATATTGCTCAAGTTACGTGTGAACAACTTGATTGTAGCACTTAATTTACAATGTCTGTTAGTCTGGTCATAGAAAACCTGTAATTTTAGTTTTTCTGTTTTAATTCAGAAGTGCTCACTGCTTGTTCTTCAGACACAAAGGGTGACAGTCATGGGCCGCAAAGTGTCAAAAGACATTTCAAGTTCTGCTGAGTCATCTCTGCATCACATTCTCTGTCTCCCATGGACTACAGAGCAGACTAAGCTCACTGTCTGACAGACTGTCTGATATGATATACATAGATACAGAAGCACTGCTCACAGTCCCCTGGCTAACACACTAGCTGGCAGACACAGCTGTATGTGTCTCTCTTCCACTAGACTGATTGTATATGCAGGACCTGGCTTTACAGAGACATAAAGCTGTATGTGTCTCTCTTCCACTAGACTGATTGTATATGCAGGACCTGGCTTTACAGAGACATAAAGGTGAATCCGAGAGAGGGTGGGACCACTAATAATTAGGGGGATGCAAGGAGAACAGGAAGGTGATGTCATCCCATTGCAGGAATTTGTAGATATACATTACACAAGTCTTCAGAATATTGTTTGGAGTTGTGCTTAGCTGGTAGAAACCTGACTTGTCAAAACATGAAGGATATTCTGGTTTCAAAACCACAAAATGTTGGCCCTTCCTTGCCAAGAGAGCCTGACGTTGCATTAACATAGTTTTTTGGTTGTATCATTGTATATCCATCATGAAAAATTGTATGGTCCAGCAATGTTTAAGTCCAAACATTGCATAAAGGTATGTAAAAGGATGTTGATTCACTGTCCTAACTGTGAGACAGTGTTAAACTAAAACAATGCAGACATGTGAAGTAGGATGTGGTAACACGGTCTCATACAAGTTATTTTAGCATCATAGTAAGGCATTCAGAAAGTGCAATTGAAGCAACATCTCATACCAAATGTCAACCAGATGTGTAAGCATAAACATGAAGACATTATAACGTCCCAGGGATGGTAGTGTGGCATTAGGAAATGTGCTTTTTTGATAAATACACCAAATTAGACACAGAGCAAGGGAAGGTCTTCAGGAGGATGTTTAGCTATAGGTCCATCACAGATTTGGTCTTGGTCCCTTTGTGGCCTAGACCCCACTCATTTTGAATGGCCATACCAGAATGAATTATTGGTGCAGCAAGACCAGTGATGGTTTATAATGTTTGTACAAATATTATTAACCATTACTTCCCCAATAATTTAATCAGTTATGGCTATTCAAAATGGGAGTGCTATTGGGCATCGTAGCAATGCTAGGCGGCCATTTTACGTTTTCTAATAAACACACATTACTGTGTACATTAAGTCCCAATTTAGAGATTAACATCAATTTCAGAGATTGTGGAGTGACTAGAGGCCACATTTTGAAGAAATTGTGTCTTTTGTGAAAAAAGCTGTATCTGCTAATATTTGTTTTTAGACAATTATTTTTTATCACAGTTTTCATTAGAAAACAATGGCAAAAATATGCTCTTAATGTTGATTAGGCAAACATCTATATCTTAATAATGACCTGAAATTATCTCCATTGATAAATAGAGCAATATTTATTTATTTTATATGCACAGTACTATGCCAAATAAGAATGTCACATGTTCAGTGCACTGCATATTGATATCAGTGAATTGCTGTTCAATCTAACTGGTTGATTTTGATCATCCACTGAATGTTTTTTGTTGTACTCATATTTCAAACATACAAAAATGTACTGTGAAAAGCATTCTTAAAACATACTGTTAGAATACCCACAACCACTGTAATTTTCAGTAATGGTTTATTCCAGCCCTCCCCCTCCCTAAGACAAACTTGATCAAAATGGTAAATTCCACTCTTTTCACAAGAGTAAACAAACCTGCATCATGTAGTCCATGCTGATACAGTTGGTTGATTGGAACTATGCACCCAAGATTCTTGTGACAAAAGTTAGCTAGACCACCTGACTCTGAAATTGTTGGATACAAGCTAGCCATGTTAACTGGTGAAATAAGTTATTGGTAATTTTATTGTGCAACTCCTTATGCCAAATAATTCTCTTGTTCAGTCAACATCCTTTTAGTTAGAAACTGAGCTAATTGACTGCAGTCCAAAGAGCTAACGTTACTTTGCTAAATTCAGGCACTCCAATGACAGCTTCAGGTCCTTCACGTCCCTCCACTTCCTTGCTCTCACAGAGACATGGATTACACCGGATAACACAGCTACTCGGGCAGCCCTCTCTGATGCCTACTCCTTTTCTCAATCCCCAGGACTCCTCATCTCGCCTAAGTGGTCACATAATATCCTTCCCCTGTCACACCTGTCCATATACTCCTTTGAATTCCATGCTGTTTCTGTCACCTCCCCTGTCAAACTTCATTGTTGTTATCTTTCATCCACCAGGTCAGCTTGGCCACTTCTTAGATGAGATGGATGTCCTTCTTCCCTGAGGACGTCACACCGCTCACACTACTGGGTGACTTTAACATCCAGTCGGAGAAGCTTCCCTCATCTGGAGCACTTGACCTTCTCTCCTCCTTCAGCCTTACCCTGTCCCACTCTCCTCCAACTCATAAGGCGGGCAATCAGCTCGACCTTGTCTTCACCAGATCCTCCCATACCTCCAACCTTACTGTTACCCCTCTTCCAGTTTCGGATCATCATTTTGTATCCTTCTCCCTTCTATCCACTGATGCAGCTTCCTCCACCCTCCTGTCCTCTCTTTCCTCATCCTTCGACTCTCTCTGTCCACAGATCTCAAGGCCGGCACGATCCTCTCCACGCACTCCCTGGCTGTCTGAAACCCTGCAAGCTTGTAGAATAGCTCGCTGAGATAGATCGCTGTCCTCTCCACAAGCCCTCACCACTGGGGTCCTCCAGGGCTCTGTCCTAGGGCACTTATTGTTCTCCCTCTATACCAAATCTCTTGGCTCGGTAATTTCCTCTCATGGTTTCTCCTACCACAGCTACGCAGATGACACTCAACTCTTTATCTCTTTCCCCCCTTCTGACTCACAGGTGGCAACATGTGTCTTAGCGTGTCTTGCAGACATTTCTGCTTGGATGTCAGCCCACCACCTCAAGCTCAACCTTGACAAGACTGAGCTGCTCTTCCTCCCAGGGAAAGCCTGCCCTCTCTACTTCTCAGTAGAGAACTCTACTGTGACCTCCTCCCATACAGCCAAGAACCTTGGGGTGATCCTTGACAACCACTTATCCTGTGTGGCGAACATCACAGCGTCAGCACGCTCCTGTAGTTTCTTCCTCTACAACATCAGAAGGATGCACACTTGTGATCTCTTGCCTTGACTACTGCCATGCACTCTTGGACGGACTCCCCGCCTCCACCATCAGGCCTCTGCAGCTCATCCAGAACGCTGCCGCCTGTCTGGTGTTCAATCTCCCCAAATTCTCCAATGTCACTCCCCTCCTCCGCACCCTCCACTGGCTCCCGGTAGCAGCTTGCATCAGATTCAAGACCCTGGTGCTCGCCTACCGGGCGGCAAAGGGAACAGCCCCTCCCTACTTGCAAGCAATGGTCAGCCCCCAAACCCCTGCACAATCACTGCGCTCTTCCACCTCGGCTGGCTGCCTGGCACCGCCACCTCTACGTGGATGCCGCAGCCGCACTACTCGGTCACAGCTTTTCACTGTCCTGGCGCCCTGCTGGTGGAAATTGGATTTAAATCTAAAGATTGACTTGGCCAGACAAGACCATTCCACTTTTTGGCCCTAGTTGCTATGGCAGTATGTTTTGGGTCATTGTCTTACTGTATGATGAAGCACCACTGTATGATGAATTTTGAGGCATTTTCTTGTACTCTAGCAGACAAGGTGTTTATGTACACTTCAGAATACATTCTGCTACTGCCGTCAGCAGTAACCTCATCAATTAAGACAAGTTAGCCAGTTCTTGTGGTAGCTATACAATACTGTACATGCCCAAACCATAACACCACCTCCACCATGTTTCACAGATGATGTGGTATGCAGTAAATCTTGATGGATCATTTTTTCTCTAGCTTTCCACTTGCAATATTCATCTTATCTGTCCTGAAGACTTTTTCCCAGATCTCTGTAGGCTTTTTAGTTACCTTTTAGCAAAGTGAAATCTGACCAACCTTTTTGAGGATAACTAGAGGATTTCACCTTGCAGTGATTTTGCATGGTGACTATTTTGGCTGGTGACTGGTATTCTGTGGATGGTAAACACAAAGCCTAGAACCAATACTAGACATTGACAGCACTCTCTTATGCCTGCACAAATGATGTGACAGAATACACCACTAACCAGAAACTCCTCTCAAGCCAATTGCCCCAACTTTTGGTGCTCTGAAATACGGGGACTATGTATACAAATGGTGAAACCATTATGTACACAAATACCATCAAATAAAAGCTGAGAATCTCTACTGTAACCTCACAGTAATTGTTTGATTTTAAAACCAAACATTTGAAGTATAGAGCCAAAAGAAGAAAAAATTATGCAGGGTATGACACTGTATGTCAAGTGATCATATCAATGACACCATTCCTCAGATAAGTGTAATATAAAGGGGTGAACTGAAACAGATGATGCTGACCGTCAACAACTAAAACTTTAATTTTCAACCCATGGACAATCATGTAGCAACGTTAGATGATGAGCATCAAATGACAACCTTAAGTCAACATTGAAAATTACCCAGAAGTTCTAAAGATGAAGGGAAGGCCTGTTGATGTGAAACCATGAACACATTACAGTACAGTAGCTTGTTGAGTCCTGCCATGTGTCTGTGCCTGTGTGCACACATATTCATTACTCATGGCATAGTTTGTGAAACATCGCTAGATTGATTGATCCCAAT
Organism: Argentina silus; assembly: GCF_951799395.1. Lineage (NCBI taxonomy): Eukaryota > Metazoa > Chordata > Actinopteri > Argentiniformes > Argentinidae > Argentina > Argentina silus. Next base: position 29,187,186 of record NC_139653.1, read on the forward strand.
GTCTCACTATTGTTATCTACTTTCCTTATTGTTTTGTTTGTGTAGGAGCAGGACATCACCACTTCATAGCCATGAGCTCACAGGCCAGCTATGGAAGCAGCATGCTGTGTAAGTGCAACGTCTCTTAAAAAATCTTTACTTCTGTGAAATCTCTGGGATATGGTTTTGCTGTATATGGATATAATTATGTGTCTTTGCATTAAATGTGTGCAGTCCAGACCATGAATGAGGACCTGAATGCCTCCATGGCCACAGCAGATGAGTTATCCCGAGAGTTCAACTCCCTCCTGCAGGAGGTCTCCCCAAGTACTGAATCTGTGTCTCAGGTACTTACTGTAAACAATCTCTTGCCTCTTTGGCCTCTCAGTTGGTTGTGTCCAGAACTCTGTAACAGTGTGTGTGTGTGTGTGTGTGTGTGTGTGTGTGTGTGTGTGTGTGTGTGTCTGTGTCTGTGTGTGTGTGTGTGTGTGTGTGTGTTTGTCCTGTCCTGTCCTGTCCTGTGCTCTCCCTGTAGACTGACTCAGTGATCCCTAGAGAGAGGCCAAAACCTATCCGTTTCTCCAATTCATCCACCTCATCAGATAAGGAGACAAGGGGCAGCAGCAGCTCCATGCCCTACTCTCCCAGCTCCACACAGCCAGACCCAGGCTTGCGCTCTCTGGACTCCAATATCTCCAGCAGTAAAAACAGGCCATCATCCCCCTTCTCCCCTCACCAGCTCACTCCTCCCCAAGCACGCAGGGAGAGATACTCCTCCTCCCATGGCTCTGGTTCTGATGGCAGCTACACGTATGGTCAGCTGACTCCTCCTAACCAATCGCCTCGTATCCAGCGACGCTTGTCTCCCTCTAGAATGCAACCCAGGAGTCCGCACTCTCTCAGTTACATAGAACCAAGCCCTAGCCCTACTTCTCATGTTGCCTCTTATGACCAATCACCTCGGGCCATGCTACATCCCGCATCTACC